>NW_010168261.1:0-221 GCF_000695765.1 Mesitornis unicolor | reverse complement strand
CACAAGAGCAGCACCGCGGCCCTCGCGACTCTGCGTGCTTGTACGGGACATTCCTGCCCGTGCCCACCCCTGCACCCTGCGCTAGCTCAGCTCGCAGCCCACCAGCCTCTACCCCAGCACCACAACCCTCGCCTCTTCTGCGCTGACTGCTGCGCTGACTGCTGACATCCCCGAGATGCCACCAGAAAGTCCCCGCTTTCCTGGGCACCGTGCCGCTGACA
>NW_010168260.1:46086-49915 GCF_000695765.1 Mesitornis unicolor | reverse complement strand
ATTTATACTGGAACCTGGGGTTGTTCCTGACTGCTGAGTAGCATAATGACCAATATGTCTGTTCCTCTGCAAGTCAACTACAGACTGTAAGTTCTTTTTGAAGAGAACTGTGTCTGGTACAAGGAGCTCGTCACCTGTGACGGTAATATTAAAGAAATACACACACTCAAAAGGTATAGATCAACTTAGCTCCACTTTTTCACGAACGTGTGAAGGCACAGATTTCTACGTAAATGGCTTGCCTCTTCCTACATCCTTAGAAGCCTTCAGTTCCTCCTTAGACTAGATTGCGAGATACATATTTGTCTCTTAATGGCAGATAGAGTGATTTACTCTTCAGTGAGGCACAAAACACATTCACTTAAGTAGGCCACAAATGTATGCTAAAGAAAGGAAACAGGTTAAAAAAATGGAGTTATGGGATGACTTTGTGGCTGGACTTCCCTTTGGCTACCACAGAAGCGTAAGGACCTGTCATCATCCATATACATCATGGCGCAAAACCAGAGAGCAATCTATGAACCATTACTACCTGAAAAAAACCAAATAGCATATGGGAGCCTTTTGGTTTACCTGTGTTTTCATATGAACTAGAAACATTCTGAATCACAGCCAGATTTGTCCTGTTGTGCCAGCATTCATGTCAATATTAAAGCAGGACGAATCTTGGAACTTCAGTAATTTAATGTGTTGGGCACTGAACTATGAAGAAGGATAACATTAGGCTGTGCAAGAAGTCACATAGAAAATCATCTTCTAAAGCTACGAAAAGTGGTACAGCACACATGGAGATGGAAGCCATTTCTAGGGTAGCTCCTTCAAACAGCTCCATGGCTCTGTGTAATTCTACTTGTGAAGGGAATTTCTCTTGTCTCTCTCCTATTGTCCCAGACCACTCAGAAAAGTCAACTGCAGAACTGGAGGAAAGTACTTTTGCTTTAACAACCAACAGTTGATTTTTACATGCATACATTACCGCTTATTCGCAACATGAAAGATGTGTTGGAAAGGTCTTCACTATGTTTCTTATGTCTCAAGGAACACTGCATTATTTTCCTTTTCTTACAGAGCTCCATACTGGCTTTTATTCCATAATTCCTATCAGCTGAATCGTGTACCAAATCAGTTGTATTTTCACTGCTGGCTTCTTTAAGAACAATCTCTTAGCCTATCTCCAGGCTACTTCAAGTATCTTTCACTGCTCTGCTCTTGAGTTTATCTGCCATTTCTTAAACAGCCAAGATAAGCCTCCAATCTATGTGAAATCAAGCAGTTTTGAAAATTTTGTATGAAATGTGGAGCAGACACTTTCAAGATCCTGTGCTTGTTTGACATGATGCAGTTACATAGCCAAACTACTCAAGATTGCATACGTCTTTCAGTGGCATAACAATAAGCAGTATCACGCATATCTTTATTTAAAAAAAAGTGAAGCTATATATATGTAGTTCACAAAATCTGTATTACTACCATACTTTCACAAATCTTCCTTAATCTCATTCATTTATTCTCTTTCATTGTGCTAGATATAGGACTCCCAAGAAATATGTATTCTTGCATGTATTTTGCCAACAGGTAGGAGCAAGCTGTAACCTTCCACTTGGGGTACATTCATTTGCAAATACAGACCGGCAGCAACAAAATACATTTTTCCTTGCAAATTTGGAACAGACTGACTTCTAATCAATATCCACTCTTAATGAATCCCATTGATATACCCAAGCAATGCCATAATAGATAATCATCCATTCTGCACAGGATTTTTGCCAATACTTGAGCATACAACCGGTCTCACTCAGTATCAGTTCATGGCCGTCTTCTTGTTTTGTGCATGTTTTATGCAAGATCTTGTGCAATACAACAGTATATTCTAGAATAGACAAGCCACATGCCTGTCACTGTCATCTATCAGGCTTTGGTCGTGTGGAGATGATAGATAGCCAAATATTGTTATTGCCCAATCTGGTCAACTGGACTTCTCTTTATTGCTGTAGTCAGGCTACGCTGACTACTGTATCATAGGAAGCTATGACTTCTTGACCCCAATTAGCACATTCATTATTCATCAAAGTACAGTTTTCATTTGCTTCCCTTGGGAACAGCAGAGTATCACTGTGTGAGGATCTTTCAATACAACTTCACCCCCTTAATACACACGGGATTTGCTGACAAGTAACAGCTTCTCATTCCCTTGAGTAAAGTTCACATTAATAGGACTGCAATGGTGAATTGTGAGATGGTATTAAATCATGCCTCCTGCCTGTATAAATACATCATTCAAGCACCCTACTATGCCAAATGCAATGGTTTGATTGCAGAAACCAGCATAGGGTAGATATCCTAAGTGAGCAGGGTGCCTTGGAGGAATAACCTATTCAAACTACAAAATAATAAATACCCTACAGGTTTTTAAAGGGATCAGAGGGAATTTCTGTTCAGAACTGCCAAGTTTCATATTCTCCAGAGATAAAATATCAAGACTTGGAGGCATTAGATGTAATGCAAGCTATAATTCAGCTCTATTCAAGACATCAACAAAAGTTAAGTACTGAAGTTTAGGCAAGAACTACAAGCTAGGAGCATCCAAGGAAGCAGAATTTGACTGAAAGCATAAGAAGGCACAGTTGATAAGAAGAGTGCTTCCAAACCTGAGCATCACAAAGTTAAGGAAGCTTTTTCAACTTTATTGCTACTTAATGACTGAAGTCAATTCAGTCTCATAGGTATCTCCTAATGCAACTGCTTAGAGACAGACTTAATCCCATGTTCAGCATTTCAGCCACCACTCTTAAACTCAGTCTGATGTCTTACAGGTAGCTGCCGTACATGTCCCATCCAGCCAACAGATTACATAGCATAGGAGTACCTCCCTTTTCCTGAGATGGGTCAGATATCTCTTCTACCCATAATCTGAGGGCCTGCAACTGAGGCCAGGTCAATTACTGTGGAATTGCTCTTGCACTTTCTGCAGGCACCTTCATGTAAACAGTCTGTGCACAGGAAAACTACTTTGAAAGTATCATGTTCCCAGGATTAAAGTTCAACAAAACTTCTTGGTAATACAATAAATAGATCTCACCTTAAAGAATTACATAATGTGTTTTCTTTCCTCCCCTCCCCTCAAGACCTCTCAGAAAATATTCTACGTATTCATTATACATTCCAGTCCTAAATAACTATTCTACCCGAGAAGTGATTTTCTTCAGCAACCACAGTGGATACTGAATTCATGTGAATACTTGATTTCTAAAGTTATCTTTTATAACTATTTCCAAAACCGTAACACTGTTGTATCAATGCCAGATGGTAAAAGCCTTTCCTGTCATCCACTTAACTTTTTTTACTTTTGGTTAATTCCATTTGATATTAGAAGGGAATACAGAAAGGATGGTCTTTTTAATCTCACCTTCATTTAGGTTTTAGAGGACCTTAGAGGGCACCAGCAAAGAACTGGTGTAAATTTGTGCAGAGGACAACAGAAGAGGATTATTTCTATTTTTACTGAAATCAGTACTTTAGCTGACTTTAGCTGACTTTAGCTGAAATTAAGGTTATTAATTGGATATAAGAAAGATTTTATTGCTGCAAGAAATAAGATAAAGAGTAGTCTCCTTCCAAGACATGCCCAGTTCTTCTGCAGTGCAACATAGGAGGAGCTAACACAAAGAATTTAACTCAAACTCTTTGACTGAGAGCATCTTATCTTTTCTCAAGATTTTTCAGTAGTGATCTGTCCCTAACCAGAGCAAATGCAACTCATGACACTATTTAGTAAAAAACGTAAAGCACCAAAATGCATGCTGCCTAACACCAGAAACAAATGAAAATA
>NW_010168260.1:39779-46055 GCF_000695765.1 Mesitornis unicolor | reverse complement strand
TCCCTACAAGCTTTGACTTGTGTTGCTCAACTGAAACTGAAAGTTCCTACAGACACAAAACTTTTGCTCATCTGGATTATAAATGCTATTATTGGAATATTTCTCTGGTATTACAATGACAGAAAAGTGCTACACAGCTGCTTCTACCGAACTGACAGATTTCAGGATTATTAATAACTCAACTGAGACTAGTTAATTTTTATAAAAATTTTGTTAAAAGGCTTTTATACTTCCCTCAGTTTTTTTCTGAATAATAAGCCTCCTTCACAGCCTGCTTCCTTAGATGCTTGTGTAGTGTAGCACTACTGCATAAGCAATGGATGTTAGCAACCTTTGTTGTTGACTACTGAGCTACTTGGCTATTTGTAAGACAGCTAAATTTCCTGAATTCTTATCCTCTACTGTTCAGCCCTGTTTAGCTGTTTAAGATCATACAAACAAAACACTGAATAGTTTTGTGCTCCACAGCACTAATTCCTCATGAAGCCATGCAAATAACCGGTGCCCATCTACTGTCACAGATCAGATGCCATCTGCTGTAACTCAGCTTCCTTCAGAAGTCTGTAAAAATAACACTTTACCTTAGAGTTTCCATAAAGCAGTTTCAAAGTTCTGCTGGAAGTAGACACACATCACTTGTATAATTTTAGTCTAAATAAGCACTTAAGACTATCTTTAAGCAAAATATACAAGAATATAGCAATGAGAGAAAATGCACATAAGCTCTACAATACATTCATTTTACAGCAAAGCCAAGGATAACATACACAGTGGAAGTCAATAAACTGTGCTGATCTACCCCAGCACAAATTTCGATCCTGGTTTTCTCTCCCATTAAAATCCCTCTCTGCATCGCATACCAGAAAAGAGCCCGTGAATGCTCCATTCCCATGCACACATTTGAAGACATCTGCATGGTTTGGTTGTATATAAACACATATATTTGTTTAGAATGAGAGCAGTCTACCAAAACATTTAGCAATACACAGGAAAAAAAAAAGAACAATTAAAAAAAAAAAATCAAACAAAACCAGTTCTTTTCCCTGCATCCCACAGTGGGTTTCTGGAAACACCTTGAAAACAAAGTTCCCTACAGACAGCGCTACCCTCACATTCCTTTGGCTTTCAGAAAACTGTATTTAGAAGTTCCTGTTTGAGTTTCCATTTCTCACATGTTTGTGGAAAGTCAACACTGCAAGTGTAATCCTCCAAAATTTATTGAGAAGCATTAACTGACACTTGAATGAAGAGATCTGAAATACCTGTTTTACATTCACATCTTTTGCTGATGATGCACATGAGGTGAGAGGGAGATGATGAAGTATTTCTAACAAGCACAAAAAAGTCAGTTATGCTCATTCTATGCTAAAACCTGAATGCTATTTTGCAAAGTGACATTTAAACAAGCGCCTGGAACATCAGTCCTACATGAGTTAATAATGCATACTTTTCTGAGTAACTATGTTTATTACACTTTTTTTTCCCCTCCTTCGAATTCAGTTATTCATGTATATTCAAGGGGTAGTTTAGTTCATGTTAAAACAGTATTGAAGAACTGTTTCAATGGAACTTGTGCACATAAAACAACCATACTACATTAAAAGCATTTCAGAGGCCTCAAATGTACACATACAACAGCTATAGGTAGCTGTAGCTCTGTAATGGTATACAGTGGAAGCTCAGTAGCCAAGAAAATACTACAAACTCATGTTCTTCCCTAGGCATTTTTAATAGGTGACTTTTTGCAATGATAAAAGCTAAAGAAGGACTAATTTTAGGATTTGATCATCACTACTGTCTGGAAAACTTTCTTCTACATTTTATTTTTGAGGCAAAAACAACCCCATGCTGTGTAGTTGGAACTTTTCAGTGATTTGCCTCCATCCATCCAGGGAGAGTATAGTGGACATCAGCGTTACATAGGCAAACCTAAACCAGTTGACAGGTACATCAAAACAAAACAAAGTAACAAAATCAAAACAGGTAATGAAACAAGCATTGTTTTCCAACAGGAAAACCATCTGTAAAAAAGTTTTACAGTGCTGTCTCCCTGCTTGTACAATACAACTTCTCTTGGCAGGGGAGTACCGAGCGTTGTTCTGCCTGAGTAAGATCTGTGAGAGTAAAAGCAGTTCGAGCACTCCCTCCCTCAACTTCTGCTCAAAAATAATTCAAGTTAATTCATGCTTTTTCTGTAATCAGTACGAGTTCATCAGTAGCTGTTTCAGTAATAAATGAAAGTTGATACACATTTCTAATTTTTGTATTAGCATTCACAACTCAAGACCATTATTTAGATTTAAAATGTATAGTGACATCAATTCAGTAGTGGTGAAATCAACTTAAACCATATATTAGAAACTAGAAATTGACTATTAAATAAAAACTACCTGAGCTCACATATTTTTTAATGGAGTAGCATTTATTCAACCGAAATGAGATTATAGTGCAAGTGCTAGACAACTAATTCCATAATGTACCTTTACAATATTACATAATATGGGTGCAGCTTGTTTCCCTGTTTTCTCTTTGAAAAATAGATTGTTTAATAACCCATCAAAGCTATCTGTAAACCAGGGAAACAATAGAGCAGATGTTGACTGTTGTCTTGTGCCTCACAGACATAATTAAATACAATGAAACACTCATGCACCCAAATAATAGAGGACAAATAAATACCAAAATGGTACTCTAAACATAAACCTCATTTTCTAGACACCTGTCTTGTATTAATCTCTGATATTTAAACCACTGACGAAAATAGAAAAGAAGGTTATTTATCTTCCTTCAGACTACAGAACTAACTGCAAACAAAAAATTCCTCTCAGTAGTTAAGTAGCTTTAACTTCTGCAATGCCAATTCCCACATGGTTGACTTTCCTACAGTGAGGAGGGAACCTTATTTTCTTTTGTATCAAAGCCAGGACAGGGCAGTCGTATTTTCTGTAAGCAAAAGCTACATGAGTCAACGACTGTGAATGATCCAAATAGACTAAAACCACTGCACCTGCTGTGTCATACAAAGTCTTAAGATTCCCCTGGAAAGCCAGAATTCCTTTAACTGCAAAACACGTTCTCTAATTATTTTCTACCCCACTCCCTTCTGTAAAACAGGAATGGGAAGAAAAGATTAGATTCCGCAAGTACCAAACCAAGTGCTTCTTTCTAGTAAGATGTCCCATAACATTGTTTAATACTCCATTTCACATCAGGATTTGAGAGCTTTTTTAAAACTTCTTTATCTTCATTTCTATAATCAAATGTAGATAAATATTTTCTTTAGTAATATCAACATCGATTCACTATTTGAAAAGAATGATTATGAGAATGAATACAAAATTAAGTACCCAATCCTGCAGTTGCCATTAGGTAACAAAGTTTCCAGACCAAAAATAAAACAACCAACTCCAAAAATTAACACTCACACATATTGCAAAAGAATATGGAAGCGTATTTTTGCTAATAAAAAATTATCTTGATTTTAAAATGATAAATGCTTCAATAAGTATTATTTTATGTTAAAGAACAATCGCTTTGTTTACTGAAAATATATTTTGCCTTTATATTATTTCTAAGAAACAAGACAGAGCACAATGTGATCTGAATCTCTTTATGTTAATAAAACAATGCTAGCCTCTTTCCATAGACAACACCATAAAGCATAAATACCAAATGGAAAACAAATGGAAGTATAATGCCACTGTGTAGCAAAGCAATCAACCCTAAAACAGCCGAGATAGATCTCATCCAGTGGTTCATTCATTCTTTATAGAAAAGAAATGAAAATATTCCTAGGTGAATCAGATTAAAAAAAAAAAAAGAGAGAAAAAAAAGAGCAAACAACAAACCCACCCTCAGCAGCCCTGAGAGGTTGTAAAGTACTAAATTTCTTTGATTTATGAAGGCAGCATCCACTGCATTGAGCAAAACAACTCAGCATGCCAGGACCCTTTTCCCTGAAATTCCTTTATTAACACAATCTGGCTCTGCTAGTGAACAAAAGCAGTGGTGTGGTGTGTATAAATCATTAATGCTGTGCTGTGCAATGGCTGAATTTCCTGTGTGAGCTGGAAAGCCTTCCTGCACAACAGGGGGTTGGAATTGGCTGCTATGAAATGTACTTCATCATTCTCCGTGTTTGACGCTTTCCCATAGCTTTGTACTTTTCCTTTCCTTTTTCTCCCCCTAAGTCCAGTAACTGCAACATAAATTTATTGGATTTTA
This sequence comes from Mesitornis unicolor, assembly GCF_000695765.1. NCBI lineage: Eukaryota > Metazoa > Chordata > Aves > Mesitornithiformes > Mesitornithidae > Mesitornis > Mesitornis unicolor. The sequence continues at coordinate 41,831 of NW_010168260.1, read as the reverse complement.
TGTCTGCAAATAAAGGAAGAAAAAAGAACGAAAGAAGCAAGCAAGCAAGCCCATTTAGAAGTAGAATCCTTTTCCCTCCATTTCAAGACAGGTTGTGTTCAAATAAAACATACTACTAATGAATACATTTTGAAATTTTTAAAAGGTTTAGTTTACCACTTTAAGCTGAAAAAGAAACTGAAAAAAACTTACTGAAAGTGGGGTCAGTCTTAAAAAAAAAAAAAAAGGAAAACATTACAAAACATTACACACAAAATAACCCAACAAAAAAAAGAAGTCAGCTATCACTGAAAAGGTGACTCCTCCCCCAAAAGGAGCTAATTTTCCATTGAAGCATTCATTTTATTTTATTTTCTTTTAGGAGCAGGCAGAAAGAAGGGCAGTGTCTGGGCACAGAACTCCTGAAGTCAGCCGCATCACCATTTTTACTTCAGGTGTACCAAAAATCTTTCCAATGAGCAACAGGCAATTTAACGTGCTTGTACCAAGCATGGTATTGTAAGTGGAGCTGGAAGAGATGTCAGCAACAGGAGAGGAAAAACTAATCAAAACTCTTGGAATTGTAATTTCTGAACACTCCTGTATTTTTCCAGCGAACACCCTGTACAAAGATAGGGAACAGGAAAACTATTTATTTTGCCTCTGAAGGACATGCAATACAACAGGGAAAGCTGAATGTTTTTTCAAGCCTTGAAATGAAATAGCAAGCCATCTTTATGAAACATCCTGCACTAAAACATTCCTTTTGGGGCTAGACTTAGAAAAACTGAAGAGTGTGACAGAGAGAGAGTAATGCTGAAAAAGCAGTCTCAAACCATATGCCACCCATCAGGAAAAATGACACACGCGATAAAGGTAGCTAAGGATACGATCCATCTTTCAGCTAGGCCAGAGCATGATTCCAAATGTATCAAGCACCACCACCACCGACAAATGAATTTATCGCCATATAAACAGTAAATATTTAAGACACTTGGAAGGCAGTTTTGCAAAAGTGAACGAGCTAGAGTCAGAACAGGGAAACATTCCAGTGTTTTTGCCATTTTACACTCATGCAGCCATCCAGCAGACTAAAGATTACCTGAATGAGCCCGCAATGCATGTGGAAGTCCCTCTGCATTACACAATAATGACATTCTGAACGGAAATAAATGAAGCCCCTGCAGTGCTATTCTGTCAGGTTTTGAAAGTAAATAACTTCACTTCTGACAAGAGAGAGACATTTTTTTCCTCCTCCTGCCATAGAGCATTAATTGAGCTATGCAGCCATGTAACAGCCCAGAGAGGACTAATACATGACAAGGGAAAAAGCTTAAGAAAGGAGGGGACACTCATTGAATATATGGGCTGCCTGACATTTCACTCCCAAATTTTCACAGTAACTCTGTTTTCACAAGATCTTATTCTCTGGGAGAACTTTTAAGAGGGTGTTTTAATCTCCTCTGTAATGTTTACTGAAACTTATTTCAAACAAATACTTTAAATTCACGCTGTCTTATGAAAGACGGTGCCATTATGAAAACATAAGCTTATATTCTAAAACTTCTTATCCCTCGTTTGTGAAAGAAGTTTCATGCCCATAACAAATACCTGTATTTAACTATCTAATTTATAGAAGGCTTACTGACCACACTAGAGATAATGATGATAGCTATAAAAGAAAATGCGATGAGAAGCAAAACCAAAGCAGCAGCCTGCAAAACTAAATAATAATAATAATAATAATAATAATAATAATAATAACACATGCAAGTCAGTAAGAATTGAGGAAAAGCGTATAATAAGTATATATGCATGTCACAAATATATATTTATACACACATACACACAACACACACACACACATATATATATATGAGGTGATACTATTAAATTTATGCAGAGTTACAAAAAAGGCATATTCAAGATGTTACAGATAGGAAGACCAACAGTTTTTGGTGTGTTTTGATATAAAGGGTCAAAAGGTAAATTTTAAAAATGGTCTAAGATGAAAGCATTTGCATTCTTATTCATGAGCATCTGAACATCTTGAGTAATTCAGTTCTGAAGTAC
>NW_010168260.1:0-39766 GCF_000695765.1 Mesitornis unicolor | reverse complement strand
TTTCCATATCTGAGGGAAAAAAATAAAAAAATCAGTGACTCACTGGGAACAAAAAATAATTCACTGAATGCTTCAGTTCTTACTACAGCATCTAATTTTGATTCTGCATGTGTTCAATGCAACGAGAAAGAGCAGGATCAAAACACAGTGAGATCCCTCCACAGCTGGAGCCTGCTATAGTGCAAAAGACCAAAGGCCCAACTACAACTAGTCAGGATACTATAGACATCAGATATGCTATTTTCTCTAATTACATTCACTGGGCTGCTGCACTGACAGAGTAGGAGGGGAAGCAAAATGTAAAAGAAGTCAATGGCGCTGCACTAGGCAACCCAGAGGTAAATGAGCAACGCTAGCAAAGAAATGACAGGAGTTCCTCAGGAGAGCTCTTGTACTACACATCACACTTTAAAACTGATAAATCAATCGCACATACACCTTTAAAAGGCAGGAAAGCTTGAAGGATTCTTGGAGGGTGTTGACTTCTCCTTTTCACTGACATTATTCTAACTCCATAAAGCAAGGCGATAAATTGTAGTGTCACAATTTTCATCACTTTCATTTATGCTACCTATGAAATACTTCAAAAATATTTTAAACAGAATTAATATTAACATGATGATAGTATTTATTTACCAGTTCAGCAATACACACACTGAAATAAACAAAAACCTTCATAGCCTGGTATTGCATGGCTACTGGTCAAAAAAATCTAAACAAACTGAATAAAATATCTACTAGTTGCCCTGAGAAAAACCCCCGCTTAGATAACCAATGCACTCCTTCCTTGGCATGAAATCCCACACCAGGTATTTTTTCAGAAAATAACCATCCATATACATATTTAACAAATATCAATGAATAGTGACAACTTACGAATAGTTTACAACAGAAAATCCAGCCATCACTTTGCAGTTGACGTGTTTTAAAACGTTCAAAGAGCCCAGTTATAAACGCAATGATTCTAAGCCAGAAATATTCACCTGCTTCTGCCACATGGCAGCTCCTTTGCAACTGCTCTCGCTCTTATATTCCAAAGCGGCAAGTCGCCTTCTTAACCGATTCTGGTTGGTTGGGGATTTTTTTGGTCTGGGGTTGGTTTTTTTTTGGTCGTGTTTTTTTTTCTTCTAGTATTTAAAGAGGAGAGTGCTTAACTAAAGCACCTCCTCTCCCTATTGTGAGCAGAGACTGACCTTGTTTGACAAGCTGTAGTTAAATGCCCCAAACTAGCTCTTATTCAGAATGAGTACTGCTATAGCACTTGATCTCTAAGCCACTTCTCATTAGTCTCTGGAAAACAACAAAACAGCTCTTGTGAGACAAAAGATAAGTAAACATTTAAATTTGTCTTGAATCAGAAGTGGAGTCTCAAATACCAGCTTCGAAGTTTATTAGTGAACACCAAATGATTATTTACCCTAATTAAGATAAACAGCACATCAAGACATCATTCCTTACTTCTGTGTTAAGAGTACTTCTGGATGCAACAATTACAATCCCACTTTTTGAGGTCTGTTTCATTCATATAGTAAAATCCCCTGGCAGTGCCACACTGGCCCCTTAGGTGCAAATGCATCCATATGATACTGTTTGTAGCACTGCAATTCCTTTTTTTGTTTTAATGGACTACGATAATTTATCTGATAAAGTACAGCTTTTTACCCTACACATATGAATAAACAAGCAGTACGTTTCTCTTGGGGCAGTGAAGCTGGTTAAATGAATCAGAAAACCCTGAAAAGATTGCCTACCCTCAGTCCATCAGCTACTGGACAATTATTCAAGGCCCAGCTGTAAGAAAAACAGATGGTGAGTGAGCATTAGTAACGTGGACTTCTTTTCACTCATGCAGTCATAAGCAGAGGTTGTACGTTATCACATGAAAATTGCCATGAAATAGCAGACTGAGGAACAAAATTGTGCAAAGACTCCAATTTGAAAGCTAACAGATGCTTAAAATTTTCATGACCTAAAGTCAGATTTACTGATTTTACAGGAGAGCCACAGAGTCCACTATAAATGGACTGGTGAAGAAAGTAGTGTTCTCACGATATGTTTAAACAGCATCATCATAAAACATCAGTTACTCAATTCAACTACCATACCTGAACCTTTCAAGACTCATTAAAGTATAAAATGCAAAAGACCTATACTTAGCACTGTAACTGCAATGGTGGCATTCAGCAATTGATGTGCTTGTGCTCTATAAAAGGTAAACTGCATCCAGGAATTGTTCATCCATTTTCATTCTTTACACAATTTTAGCACAAAGATAATGTGTTCTAATCCTTATTCCATTATTGGCACTATTGACTACATCAATTGAGAAGGCTACCAAATAAGTCGAATCTGAATTAAGCCATGAAGAAAGAATGTGATAAAAAGTCTTTCAGACTCCTGTAAATCATCAGATCCAGAAGCGTGACATAAGTAACTGAGTGGGGAATTTAGCTTTTCTCCATAGTCCTAATGCTTAAGGCCCAAATGAAATTACACTAATTTACCATGTAAGCACTAATGGAATAGCTGGGGTACAGATGGAAGGTTTGTTGGTTTTTGTTTTGCTTTCATGGTGGATTCTTTTTATCATTGGTACAAGAGCTGTTCCGTGAACTACTTTCTTGTTAAAGACAGAAAAGGTTGATATTGAAGTTTCAGTTCAATTGTTTTCGATCTGTGAATGTCCACCATGAGCAATTGCTCCATTTAAGAGGAATTACCCTTTGTACAAACCACTTCACTATTTAAAACAAAGCACATCTATCGTCATTTAACAGACAAAAAATTACCAATTTTAAAATGACAGTAGTCCTGTACACTATGACATGGAATATCATGCGATGCTTCAAAACAACAGTTGACTTTGTTACTTTACTCAGGAAATACCAACTAATTAGTCCTGTTTCCAGGCAAACATCTGTCATAAGGGAAATACCAGATAACACAACTACGCCTCCATTACTGTACGCTAAATCCCAATTTACAGGTGGCCAAAATTTTGCTGCAAATATTACCTCACACTAGCATTTGATGTAAGCTTGTGGTCAGAAATTATTTATTGTATTGATGTGTCATATTAAGGAAGAGAAGAGAAAATAGATGTATTTAGCTGTTTCCAACACCACAAAATGATATCAAATGATAGGGTGCACTATGAATCCGAGTTTTCTTTCCCTGTGTCTTTAAATATTGACACTAGGTAAGATTCTAACCCAAATGCATCTACACTTTTCACAATTGTCTCTGACTTTATAACAACACAGTAAAAATTCCCAAATCAGAACCATATATCCTCCTTCTGCTTGTTATCGATACAGTCATTTCAGTTTCAATGTTTGAAAAGTCTTTCTGGATTTCTAAAGTTAGAAGCGTCTTAGTAAGAAAACATCCAAATAAGTTCGGACCATTACAAATAGCTTCACTAACCCAGCAGCATCCTTCAGTTTTTGTTGGCCTTTTCAAGTTAGTATCTTATTGACATTTAATCTATAATGTGAACTAGGCCTCTGTGCTTTATTTCTTTCCAACTTTATTTTCAACAGTTAAGCTTTATATGTTTTTGCACAAAGCATCCTATATGCACAAAGAGGTTAAAAAAAATTAAAAATCAGTTCCTCACTTAGCTCTTCAAACATTATTTATGTGTGTAATCTGGAAGATAACAGAGCAAATACTTAAGTTTCTAACACTGGACAAAGTAGTAGAGCACTTCTGTGAGTACACTGTAGAAAACAATTTATTCCTTTATACTAAACCAACTGGCCAAGCGGTGTTAGTTTAGCAAATAACTAATGGCCAATTTTAAATTACTACCAAAACAGATTTTCCCAAATGATTAACACAGCTCCACAGAGCTATCATCATCAATCTAACCATCATCCTCATCGCTAGATAACTATTTATTGACAGGAAGACTGCTTTGCCCACCATGAGAGTAATGTTTTTTATAGTCTTTCAGGAAAGACATACATCCAATTTCAAAACGTAAATGTGACAAAACGCTAGCATATTTAGCAGATAGACAAAAAAGTAAGAGAGAATATTTTTTCCATAGATTCTAAACAGATAGTAAAGTTTAACAGCTGAGAGAGTTCTGCTGTAATACAGATGTCTGAATTCATTTTAATTGAGGTGCAAGTGAACAGATATATCTGAAGTGCTATTTTTAAAGGAAAAAACACTTTACTTAATTGGCTCACATGTCTATATACTGCTGGTCACACGGTCCACAGGCAGGGAGGAATCACCAGATATTAAGTTGACAGATAAAGTTTTTAGGTTGCCACTATTTAAAAATCAATACAGAACTTTATAGAGTGAGAAAAACATTTCCAGTTTCACTAAAATAGTGATATTTGCACTAAACATAAAAAACATATTTTTTACTAGAAATGATCAAATATTGGAAAAATAGAAAAACACCAAGACGACTGTAATGGTAAAAGTCTATCAATGTTTTTCAAAAATATTAAACACTTCTTTATCTTCTCCTAATTAAAACCAGAACCATGTCACATTAGCTTTGTAGGTAATCTCACCACAGTACTATATCTTTCTGCTTGAATAATTTTGAGATAAAGTAACATTGTTTCACAATAAATACTTAACCAAATATCTAAAATAATAAATCATATCTGAAATAAGATGATAATTATCTGACTGTCTAGGAATCTAGAAAAACTAAAATGCCAAGCAGAAATCAAAAGCAGCAACAAGCTCAGAATTTTGAACCTGCCACAGTTATCATCAGGAATTCAGATGACTTTTTAACTTACATTAAATTGGTATTAGTAGAGGCAGAATGATTCCAAACTGACAGCAGATTAACCACACAAGAAATCCAACACTTCAGAAAAAAAATTCAAAAGCCATACTTTCAGCGTGGCAGTTAATTCACTTAAAGAGTTAAAAATTATCCGCTAGATATAGCACTTTATAAAGTGCATTAGCAATCACTTCTCATCTTTCTCTCAAATGGAATAGATGGAATTGAATTCACTATTTTAAAGTAATCATTATGGTTTCACAGTTTCTTAAACCTTATAGCAATGCCATACTATAGATGTGTTTGCATAATGATACTGCAATAGCTCACACAGGAAGGTTATTATAGCACCTAACCTCATCTTTATGTTATCCTTTATCAGCTCCTTGTGTGGCCATGTTGACCTCTCACCTTAATTCACATTTTTCCTTTCAAAAGCTGGATCTTTAACATACAAATTGTTGTTTGGCAAACTCAAAGGTATAGAAATCCAACAAAATATAAGAGTACATTTTGTATTCAATCAGTAAGAGCACAAGTCACACTGGATCATTAAAGCTGATCTATAAATGTCAGTTCCAAAACATATCCAGAATACAGAACTACTAAGAAGATACATTTTAATTACATGCAACTTATTTAAATATTAAATACATCATATTTATCTAATGCAAATTTTAATTGCAGACATATGAATCCCTCCCACATACATGTATAATCTAGGGCGTATACAAAAATCTTTTATTATGCACCCACATGCTCTAAGTCAGAAATTGTTTCTATTACACTGCTGAAGAAAATAAAAAAGCTACAGAAGGGTTTATATCCTGCGAATACTATTCTTTCAGCAGTAGTAGAAAACAAATACTCTGAAATGAAAGTAATCTTAAAATCTATTTTATTTAATCTTTAGGAACAAAAAGAAATACTGTAAAACATCTTCCAGGCATTTGTAAATACAGAAATGAAGTTAGGGATTGTTTCATGGTAGTCAATATGCATATAAACTATTGTAGTGGAAGTTGGAAGAAATGCCCTTATTTGTTACAGTAGGCACTAGAATTTTTTTTCCTGAAGTTTCACCAGAAAGTAACAGAATAAACAGGATTGATCATTTTTGCATAACAACATATTTCTGTCTTGGCTCTCAATACTTACTAGATGAGTCTCTGTATCAGTGGACTCAGTTACAAAATAGAGAAGTAGAACACAATGCTGATTTCAAAATACTAGTTTAAAAAACGTGCTATTATCCAATTATTTATTTCATGTTATAACAGAGAAAGGGTATCAACTAGTAAATAATTTGGGGAGAGAGGGCGGTGAAAATACTTTAAAAACCCTAGAGCAAAAATTATATGAAATTAGTAAAAAAAAAGAAATTCTTAAAAATGAACTAGAAATTGGTATAATTTTGCTGATATCAGAACATTCTTTAAACCCATTCCAATATGTTTCGGTTACAGAAGTATTAATTCTGCACAGATATAGCTTTACAAATCTTTTTTTTTGTGATCTAAAAATCAGCTTGATTTTAATCAGCAGCATGTTTCAACACAGACTTAAAATTCCTGGCTTCAGAGAAGGCTTTAACAAAATTGCCATTGGGCACATTTACATTAGAAGTATAATTTATGCCTGCAAGTGAATAAAGAGCAGTCCTTTATGGCTGAAACTCTGCTACAGTAACCACGAGAGATGCAGTCAAAGTACTGTGTTAAATATCTATAACAGCATTGATAAAGACATTGCAAAAATAAAACAAATAAGCAAAGGCTTGATGCTCTGTTAAAACATATTTTCTACTCACTCTCACCATTCTTAAGTGCAGGCACAACATTCACTCCACACAGTGGGAGACATTTATACAGTCTACTCACACAAAAAATGTTTCCAAGATTACAAATCCCCCCAAACGATGCTGACAAAGCAGGCACTATAGGAAAAGAAAAAGTTAAGCAAACTTACCTGCTGTAAGTACATAAAAGTCAAGGCACAGGAGAGCTGGGGACACATGCCCACATTCGGCAGTGCCACGCAGGTTGCACCCGTAAGGGGATGCTGCATGGTGTTGCTCTGAAGTCTACGTAGAACAAGTGAGGGGGCTTGCATGCAAGCACGTTTGCCCTATCTTGTCACTACGTTTTTTTTTCCTTTTGATTATTTAAGTAAGAAACAGTATTTCCTCAATGCCTTTTTTTCCCCCCAGCGCTAGATCCCTACATTCATTTGTCAGCTAAGGCAACTTGGTAGATTTAAACTACGAATTTTTAACAGAGAGGAAAAAAAGAAGACACAGTCTGCAGCCTATTGATGAGCAAATGGAACTTCCTCAATGACAGCGAGAGCTGAAGCTTGTCTCACAACAGTAGCTGCTGACTAGGAGAGAGAGATTGACTCAGGGAGGCTCAGTCGGCTGGTGCTGATGCTGCACAGCTTCTCATTTGTCAAATGGGTCCTAGGGCAGGGTCTTTACCACTCACCAAAATTCAAATACTGCATTTTAAAAATCCCTGGAGAGGATAGGGAAGGAGAGAAAGTGAGCGTGCTGCATCACAGGCATCCATGAGATCTGGGCAATTAGTGTCATTGCCCAGCTGGGACTGAATGCCTGTTATGATTCTGCATGCACGCATACACACTTACACACACACTTTTTTCCCCCCTCCCAGGACTCACACCTGACATAAAAAGGGCTTTCTCCTTCTAAGAACAAAAATGTGAAGCACAAAGTGGGGAAGGGAAAGAATCTTGGCTAGTCGTGAGGATTCCAGCAAATATACAGTGCTATCAGTAAATGAGCTTTTTCCAAATACAAATTAATTTTAGATCTACGTTTCTTTCACCATCTAGTTTTCCAGAGAAGCCTATAGAAGCATTACAGCAAAACTGTGAAATATCTGTGTAACCACTGCAGCAGAAACACTAGGAATGAAACAATTCCTTGGCACACGGTGTCTACTTTACTGGGGGGAGGGGAGCAGGCTTGGATAAAGACTGTATCTAAAAATTGGTCTAAAACCCACCTCATCTAGTATTACAAATTTGTTTGACAGCTAGTCAATCTATTACAGAGGACTGCCCTATCAGGTTACGTAGAAAAATTACATTTGCAATTTTCAGAATTTAATGTTTACTTTTTACTTTGAGAGTGATACCTCAAATTAGTATTCCACTCTTGCAGGCTTTTTCTTTTCCTCCCTTTTATTTTATGGAGTAATAATTATTCATTAGTAGATCTAGTTAGTCTTTATGTAATAAAGTAGGATGTGACCTGCAAATCAAATAATTTATATTACAGCTTGTCCTTGAGCTCCTATATCTCTTTTCTTAGATACAACTCAAGTACAACAGAAGATACTACTATTTTTAATTAGAATTTGAATAATGAATTAAATATTAATTCTTCAGGAAAGAAGGTCAAACCTCAAAGCAACACCTGGAGTTCTGAAGGGGGTCCTTTTCAAAAGGCTCTACAGAAGACTTTAAAATTACCTACTTTATAGTACATCTAATTCCCACAAAAACACAGCTTCAATCAAGAGTTTAACGTTAACGACAATAAATAACCCACAAACAAAAGAAGTCAATTTCATCAACAGCGTAACTTGTTTGATACTGAGATCTACCCTTAAAAACAAATAATAGTCTCTGCTTAACTGGAAACAGATACAAAACATGTCACTGCAACTCAGGCGCTGCATTAAATACATTGTTTCATTCTACATGTGCGCACACATACCTGCACCCACACAAGCTTCAGAGGCTGATTTAGATCCACTAAATCTTCATGCAAAACCAAAAATTTTCCAGCAGAATCAGTTCTTACATAATTTTCTTTCTCCAAAGCAGTCAATGCAAGAAAACCAATGTATTCTGAACTCAGCAATGAAGACCAAAGCAATCATGCACAAACTTACAATACCGGGACTGGTTTTGGCTTAGGAAACTTCCATGCTTTTGCAGTTTATCATGGACTGATCTACTAGGACAGCCCAGATAAAGTAATCTGTGCTGTTCTGTGCCACAAAAAAAACCCAAAACAACCCAAAATCCAACAAGCAAAACAGAAAATTCCAAAACAACGCACACCAACAAAAACACCCTGCACACCACAAAGTAAGAGAGAGTGAGAAGAAGGAGAAATGGACTCTTTCTATGCCTTTTCTCCTTTTTTTCATTCTTTCTCTCTGCCTTAAGCAGTCTCCTGTTCTGACAGGAGTATGTCATGCTTCTTTTTTTTTCCTCCTAGCACAGAAAGGCTGTTATTCTGCAAATGCCCTAAGCTGATAGAATTTTCCCTTCAGATCATTTTCATATGAAATACCATAAATAATACATGGTGCTTTAATAAAACCTCATCAGAATGTTTAATGAAAAATAAATATGTTATGTAAGGAGGCAAATAACCAACTCGTTCCACATTATGTCAAAATCAAAGGCAGTGTGCTTCCTAGCCAAACGGTTTGGAGCTATATAAGTCTATCTAATTTCCCAAAGTGAAGTTCTGGAACATGGTGATGGTCAAGCAAAGTTTCTTCTGTCTATAGCACTATTTTACAACTAAAAGGACATCCATAAAACAGATTAAACTCTTAAAAGCAGTGTGTCAAACAATTACTTCAAGAGAATTCAGTAGTGTGAATGGAGCTAATATTAATTGTAAAAGTAAATTTCTCATTGGTCTTTTATCTTTAATTTTCACACATTTCAAAGTAAGAAAAATATGACCCACAAATACTATGAATACCGTATATTTGTACAGTGATATTATTAAAGCAAGAACGTCAATGTTTTAACTATACAAATGATCTCTACACAGAGAAACAATACATAAACATACATAATACAGTAGTTTAAGAGATCTCAAAAAAACCCGGAGTACTTTAGCCCAATATACTCTACTTCAAGAGATGCAGGGAAAAGTCATTACCAATTTTCATCCCTTCCAAGGATAACTTGTCATTATGTCTAAAAAGAAGAAAGATAACAAAACATGCTTTATTTTTATAAAAATAAAATCAATGTCTCTTCTTTAAAGCCATTTCCTTGTTTATACACACTCTTCTACTGAACCCAACCCATCAATCATAACCACATTCCAAGTTACAGCTATATATACAGCAAGTACCACCACAAATTTGCCAAAGGTACATGAATGACTGTAGACAATCTCCGCAGTGAGAATATCACTGTAACTACTATGCAATTTCACAAAGCAGCATTTGCCCCATCAATATCTCATTTGCAAATTATTAATAACTTGGATTTTGCCCTTACTCTACAAAAATCAATGTATGCAATTGCAAAGCCCACTTTACCTACAGCACATGACATCTCTCAGTTGCCTCAGTGCTGCTCTGTTGGGTCAGTAACTGAACTCAGCTATTCCCCACTCCGTTGCTGATATGATCAGTTAGATATCAATTAACAACAAATAAAAACCTTTCTGAAAGCAACAGGAGGCTACCAATCTACACAACTCAAATCAGCTTCTGTGGGTGTTCAATTAAATATGGAGAAATAAAAAGCTCTTCCACAGTGAAAATAGATCCTTCTGAGGTGTGCTGCCTACTAACACCAGTCATCAGAGGCAACACTCCCTTTTCCATCCTGTTTGGACTGTCAGTGGCATAGCACAGGCAAAGAACTTGCAGCTATCCATCCTCTCCTCGCATCCAGTGAGACTGCCACTGGAAAAATACTCACAGTAAAGTGCTGATCCATCTTGAATACACAAATAAAGACATGAAAGCAAAGAACCTCTGAAACGAAGCAAAAAGAACCAACAGCATTTCTCGTACAGCTGGTGTACAAATAGAAAACCACCCTTTCATATACAATGTATTTGTTTATTTAGTATAACATGTTCCATTTGAAATCCTCCACTCAGCTTCTTGTGACCTGGTAGTCAACTTCTACTTGTCTAAACTGAAGTTCAAATTTTACTTTTAACAAACATTCAACCTCAAAGTTAATCTTTAGAATTATCAGAGCAGACTGCCTAATCAGTCAAACCTTTTCCACCACTCAAGGGGAAAATCTGAGAGAGATCACCTGCAAGACCACACACCATTTTACACTTCCAACTTGTCTCAGTAGTACCCTACACTAAGCAGCTTACACATATAAAGGCTTATAAAGAATGTATTATAAAGAATGTATGCCTCCAGATATCAAGCACTAAAAAAAAATAAAATCACAACCGCATGTTACATGATCCAAGTGAAGAATGTGTTTTCTTTGCAACTTTATAAAATGGCTGTTGTGGCATAAAAATAATTCATGCAAGTGGTGTAGAAGCTATAAGTAGTGCAGTTCTATCTCTAAACACTCCTTTTCTAACACCACGTGAAAAAAAACAGCTCCCAGGACTTCAAACCAGGAAAAGTAGCATATTATGAGCTTAAAAATAAAATGCTTCATTCACATATTTTGACTAATTACTAGCAGTCATTACTATCTTTGCCTTTATTCCACATAGCATTATATTTTCTTATGTATGTCTGTTATGGTTTTTTAAATAAAGTAGGGAAGTATCACTGATGTTTTTAAACAGTTGGGGATTTTTTGTCAGAAAGACTAAATAAAATGCTTTCCCTCTATTCTTTCCAATTAATGGGTGACATCTCATCCTTCCAGTGATATTTTTTTGTCATGAAGATCCTCATTTCTAATTTAAGGTTTCTGTTAGGATTGCTCTCCTTACTAGGTCTTTTTACAAAGATCAAGACATTACAGAGGCTCGTGCTTATTACCTCAGGCAAATACGAATGACTGATTTTCTGTTTCTATTAAGCACTGTGTTATGTCCATTGACTTCTACAGTATTTAATACCCAATGTCTACAAAGACTATGTAGTACAGTTAACCTCTTCAGCACCACTTACTGCATCTGCCACAAGCATTCTACATTAACTATCTACATTTCTCACAACATGAGAAGCCAGGACTCTTATTCCCATCAATGTGTCCGGTGAGGGGGGGGCAAGGTGGTGATAAAGGTAACAAAATAAAGACATAACAGAGAACGTGCAGCCCTTAACAGGTTAGAGACACTTCCAAACAGAAGATGTATGCTCCTTGTTCTTATTTTCCTAGCGTACAGTATCTAGACATTCTGTAGAGAGCAAGGGGCCAGGAAGGTAGGGGAGGATGGAAAGCAAACAGCCCTAACAACCTGATCCCGATTCAATTTTTTCGAGCTTACACCAGTGTAGCTCTTCAAAAATCAGATGTATTCGAGACTGTTCACCGTAGAAAGCAAGGTTAGCACCCAGGCCACCGAGTTCCCCCAGGCCCGGCCCACAGTCGCGTTGCGGTGCCGCGCTCCTCGCAGAGCTGTACCGGGCACTCCATCTAGCGGGGACGCGGGCTATGTCAGCCTCCGCTCCCACCAGCTACTCAAACACCGGCAGCTCTACCCGCTTTTTGATGGTGTAACTGAGGCTGCTATGCAATTTGCGTAGTAAATAAAGGGTAGAAAAAGGTATTTTCTCAGGAGACTTGTGTCTCAAAAGCACACGCGTACGTCTAACCACAACAATGCACTGAAGGCACGAGATGAGCTCCCAAAGTACCTTAAATTACTTTGGGATTGCCGTCGCCTTTGCTGTCTTCCCACTACGTGTTCTCATCCACTTTTTATGCCAGCATTGGCACAGATGACTCAGTTGCCAGATAATTGCAAAGACAGTATGGCTGATGGCTGAAGTAGCAAAAGCTTTCAGAAAGCACTCGTCACCCAGTGATGCACAAGCATCACTGCCAGAACAAAGGAAGGACTGCGCTCTGCAGGGCAGGAAGCAGCGAGCGCAGCAACCCCGATTTAGGAAAGCTGAAGATGATGTGCAATTACATTATTGGGGGCGGGGGGGGGGGAAAGCAGCTTTAATCTAAACTGTTACATTCAGAGCAGAGACTCAAGAAGCAGGGAAACAGAACTAAGAAGGTGAAACAGAAATCGGGGCAGAAAAATCTTTCGTCAGTCCCTAGCACAAAAGTAGTACGGACACTTCAGTGTCTCATTTCCAGAAGCACAGGGTGCTCTCACCCACCATGCACTACAGTCAAATAAACTTTTTCAAACAGACATATGCAGAGATTCTCTGAACCTGACACTCTAGTACAAACCTGCTTCACTAAAGAACCACTTTGACAGAAATGTCCAGCTATAATAATGATTATTTTGCTTATTCTTAATATAATAATGCTAGCAAGAAGACATCAGTATATTACATGTAGAGTTGCCCCATAATACTCTTTTCAAAATTCCAGATGAAAAGACATAATATGATCCTTAGAAAATTAACTCAGAATTAAACTTGAAAACTCTGAATTTAAAAAAAAGAGAGTAATAATCACAGAAAACTGTCTACAACTTCAGTAGCTTAAAGCTTCAGTATGTAGGATGGGAGGACTACAGAACTACTCAGAAAAAAAAAAAACCAACCTACAGTTTTATTTAAAGTGCTAAAACCTACCTTTGCTTGCTGCCACTGTGGGCTGTTTGTTAAATGTCAGAGAGGAGAGAGTATCTGAATAGTGAGGACACACTAGATACATTTCACCCAAATTTGGTTTTAGACAAGATTGTTTTCTTATTTTATGTAGACACAAGTCACTTGCAGTACTACAATCTGTTTTGTTCACATCAAATACACTTATTTTAAACTAAAATGTTTGTATTAACTCATTAGTCAAAAAATGCTTCCCCTACTTTTTTGCTCCTCAAGTCTTACCACCACATCTCAGACTTTGCTGCTGTTATGAAACCACAGGGAAAGAATTTAACTTGGAGTGTGGAAATAAGCAGCAGTAGTACTGCTAGTAGTAGTAGTCCTGCTACAGTAGTACATGAACTGAGAGCTTGTTTTCCTGTGATAGTAATGAAAGTTAAAAAACCCATCCACCACCAAAGGCAATGATAAGTATACATAGTAGGGCAGCATAAACACATCTTGCTGGTTTCGGTTTTTGTGAAAGATTATTACTCTCTTAAAAAAAAATTAAAAGAAAATCAAATGTCAATGATAGATTAATGATGCTATTATGTAAAGGTTGTATCTTTTCTATGAAGAAATTAAATTAACTGGACATCGGCACAGCTTCCTTCTACAGTGAAACCACTTCTCTTTTTATTATTCTGTCTACAGTGGGATATTTCTCATATATTCTGCCTGAATCTAAATCCACCAGACTTAGTCCACAATGCAGCAACCTATTTCAGTGCAGAAAAGCTAAATATTAACGTGCTTATCTATCGAACCAAGAAATCATTCATTAACTGCAGCTGAATCTCTAAGTCTCCACTTGCCTCATCCTTTGCTTACAGTTTACAGCCTGCCCACTCCCTGTGAGCATGTGATCCCGGCAGTGCAAGGAACAATACCTCCACAGCTTCCTTGAGGACTTTATCATCATCTACCAGTAAACCTCAAAATATCCTTCATCTTTCTGACACTACCCCATAAGATGGACTAAGTCAGCTTTAAATTTAGCTCAACAACTCTTCAAAATCTAGCCCTTCATCTCTAATTCTTTCTTGTGGTTTTCAATTTAAATTTCAACTAAAACACCTTAAAGTTCCTATGGCCAAGCCTGAAGGGTTCTAGTTAAATACCCATCTCCATCCAAAGAGACAAAGATGCAGCTCAGGAGAATTAAAATGGAGGGGTTTGTAGCTTTGAGCTTCAGTTCATACTGAAGCACTACCAGGGCCTTCCAAAGTAGCCAGCTATTCACTGTCCAGAAGACCGTTCCAGTAGAAAGACATCAGATGTCATGACTCATTCCTACTCCAGAATCTATGAGGAGAAGGGTTGGTTGTTTTGGCTTGGTTTTTTTAACTTAAGAATTTTGGCTGTGTATCACCCTTGCAGAATTACATGCTCTGACAAAAAGGCAGTTTTGTCTGTGGAACTGATACAAAGCTGCCCTATAGAGGCCTGCTCATTAAGCTTTGAAACAGGGAAAAAAGTAGTGTGTGAAAGTTCAATTTTATATACAGAGTCAATATTGTGCCTCTTCTTTTCTTCTAGTTTATTCTAGTTGCTGGTTTTAAAAGAAGCCATCAGTTTTTTCTAACCATTCTTTCTGCTGAATCCTTCAGGGATCCTGTCCTCTCTTCATCATGTTTCCAATCGCTTCATTAGTGTAACCTCTATCAGGACTGCTCATGAGTCCAGCATCAACTCCTTCCTTTTTTCATTCTCTAATTGGTACTCTTTTATCTTTCCCTTCTTCAATTGATAAGGTGTCACATTTAACGCCTCCGACTCTTGCTTTTCCTCAGCTAATGACTGAATTCACTCTTCTTTTTTCCTCTGCTGCTTTCTGGTACTATTAGCACTTCTTTTGTTTTCTGCATAAAGTTCAAGTTTCTTATCCTCCAGGATTCAGGCCATTCAAGACTTAGCATTAAACTCTACTTCTGTTGAACATTTACACATGGATCATTTGCCATTCCTTACTTTCCCTACGTCCCCTCTCAGTATTCCACCTCATATATCTACAACCAGACTTCCCCTATGGTCTACTCACACATCAACAACCTTCCACTTCTGATAGGCCCTTCACGTCCTTTGAAATATAAACATTTCCAAGAAAGGTAGCTCAAAACATACAAGTCATGTTGCATGTGCACAATATAATGTAAAAAACATTGAAGTCAACATTTTTGTACAGGATATACTTAAGAGAAGCAGGTATTTCTGCTAACTTCTGCTGTTAAGCTTGACCACAAGCTTAACAAGCAACAAGCACCACTTGCACGTTGTCCAACTCCTCTCTTACTTCAAAGAATCTTCCAGTCGTGAAAGACACAAATATCCTTACAAATAAAACCCAAAACATACATTAAAGCTTGTTCAAACTATGCTTATGTCAGTCTTATAAGGTCTAGTTTGTAGCTTGTGTTTTGTTGGGTTTTTTATGAGTATTTGCCTCAAATTATAACTAACAAAACTTCAGATTGTTCATGTTTTTCCTTTTCACCTGCTACTCACAAAGATTCCCCTCCCTAGAAACCCATTCATATTCATCCACTTTGAAGAAAAAATAACTTTTTAGCAAAATTCTCTCTGAAATGTTTTTATGCACATAAATAACACTTTCTCATTGGTTTTCTTGAATTACATTAGCCCTATTAAAAATTCTACAATTAAGACACTGCGGCTGTATCTATTCCTTTAAATTTTATAATTTGGCCATGAAATTAAAAAAAAAATAAAGATAAAATTGAATTTTTAAGAATAACATTTAAAATAATTGCAAATATTTGAATTAGAGAAACTGTCATGGGAAAATGAAAATAAATTATTCTTAAAATTTAACTAATAAATTTTAATTTAATCTATTTATAGTGGCTCCGAATTGGGTTTACAGTTTTTGACTTGTTTTTACACAGCACCTCCAAAGACTCTCAGATTAACTCACAAATCTGAAAGACACTAACCAAAGAGGTTTTGGCTTAATTCTGACCATAAAAATAGCTAAAGAATGCATCTTCTCATAGCTTTAGTCAGGTAGGTATAACTTGCTTTATCATATCTCAATACAATATAGCATTATTTATATTTATTTTTCATTAAAACTACATAGAAAATTGCCACAACCCAAAAAGACAGGAAAAATATCTAAAATGGGCTTATGAACAACTACTTTTATCTGAATATACTCTTCTTTATAAACGTAAATGATACCTAAAATTCAGCTACTCAAAAACTCTAAAAAAGTTAGAGAATATATCATTAAAGTCAGATAATACATATTTATAAAGTGCCCTGATATAAAGTGTTAAATGTATTATCAAAACCAATATGAAATCATACAAACTATTGTCTTATGACTTGTAATCTTTTCCATACAGTACCTAATTGCTTATACATATAGAGAAGTAATTTTGTCTCAACTTAAATCTCCAACGTAGCATTTTCTAGCTTCACCCACCAAACCAAATATCTGCTATGAAGAGCCTCTACAGCTACACTGCAAGAGCACAAAAGGAGGGGTAACATTATTATTATTAGGGCAGAATTTAAAGCTAGCACAGGTAATCCTGGGCCGCCTTCTCAGTGGTGCTGGCAGAGCATAAACATCTTTCCTTATTGGGGGTCAGTAGCCTAGCGATCTCCAAAACGCATGCTCAATTTCTGCTCTAACAAGGCAGAAAAGAATACATCAAACAAATAACCTGATTAATGAGCAAATACTGTATTTAAATGAAGGAATGGGGGACTGACAACACAGATACTAACACATTTTTGAAGTGGTCATTCAAAGCAATATAAAGCCAAGACTTTAAAAGTAACTCACTTTATGTTACTATATCCACAAAGCACACACATCAAATAAAAAGCACCATCCTGTATACAACTAGTGCACTATTACAGAGGTAAAGTTCAAATATAAAATTAACTAAATTGAAATCACCAAATTATTCACGTCAGATACTAACCCATTCTCCCTTATAAGATAGGGCATTAATGCTTCCTACCACTCACATCATCTCAGGCCTGTAAGGACCGCCTCTCAGAATGACTCCTGTGATCACTCTGCACATATGCTCAAACCTTTGGCCTCCCTCCTGAGCCTGCCATCACAGGTGCCAATTGTGATGCAGACACCTCTGCTGCAGGAGACTAATTGAGACCAGCCTTGAATTTCATCCAGGTCACTAAACAGTCATCAGGTGCTAACACAGGTCTCAGTCAACATAAGCCAGGTGACCTACACAGAAAAGGTTTCACATCTAATTACAAGTGTTTAGTGCTAGCCAGTTACCTGAAAGTGAACTCTAAAGAGACAGACTGTACTTCACTGTGTACATAACCTCCCTGCTCCAGAGACAATCTCAGCCCTTATTAAGATGTAGCACATATCTTACTGTATCAGGTACCTTATGTATATTATAGATGCAGTTTTAGTATTGGATCTTGAATTTTTTCTGGAAGCCAGTATTACTGGTACCAAAATTGCATTCACTGATTCAGATAAGAAATATTGCTGGGTTGTAAAAATCTTACATATCAATAAAAAGGTAAAATACTAAATATTTGAACTGTCTCCACTGGAATACAAAATAGTTAACAAATTAGATGCAAGGACTCACGAGTAATGTCCAGACACAGCAACTTCAAGACCTCACAGATAAACAAAACAGCAGAAAAAGAAAAGCAAGATTAAATAAAATCAGCAGCTAGACTACAAACAACAAGTAGCTGTAGTATTTAGTAGTAGTACTGTTCCATCTTCCATTTATTGTGAGCCAAACCCATTGAAGGTAGTAGAAGACTGACCACTCAGTGAATGCAGTCCTGGGTTCTCTGAACACAAAACACCTGCAGTGCTGCAGATAAGTTACCAGGAATATTTTTCTTGAGCATTTGGTGATCCTTTTCAAGTTCAAATACATGAAAAAATTCTCATTTTATCAGTTTCTGTAATAAAATATTACTAAAATAGGAGCAATATGAGGACTGGATAATCATTTACGTCTGATTCATACCACCAGTCCTCAAAAAACTTGTTTCAACATGAAGTCAAGGTGTGCTTTCATTTACTTCTCATTCTTACTTAAACACAGAACCTATTGCTGAAAATTCAACATGATTCTCAACACTGAAATATGGAAAGAAACACACTTGAAAAAAAGCAAATTTTAATGACCTTCTTTACCTAAAGCTTGCCAAAACAATTCAATTGCCATAAGACAGACTTAGTCAAGGAACAAGACAGCCTTGCTGCGTAATTCATCAGCCATTTTAAACTTTTTTATGAGTATTAGGTTCTCTACAGAAATGCTTTAAAAGAATGCTAAAGAAAAATCATTGCTAGTTAGGGATTTATGAGATGTATTACTAACAGATAAAACAATAAACCAAAACCCACCCTATGGCTTCTGTAATCGGATATGATATTAATGTAAAGAAAACCTATGCCCCCTTCCCCTGAAAACATAAACAAACTATAAATGCTAATACTTCACATGGAATACTGATGTGAGTTAATAGGATCTCCCTAGCACTTACCTTCATTGAAAAATACTACGCACAAAGAAGTATTTGCTCCAATCTGAGATTGCTCTAAGTGTCATTCCATTCAAGCTAAAACCAAAAGTTTGATCAACAAAACGGAGTTGTGCACACAGGGTCAGTCCTGCTTACTGGAGGAACTTTAATTTTTTACTGGTTTTACTTTTTCATATGTACTTACCCCTAAATAATTTTATATACTGACACATTCTCTTACAAAGTATACTGACAAAAGTACATTACACACATTACTAAGATTGTGAACTAAATACCCAAAGCCTATGAAACATTGAAATTAAGTTCATCTGTGTAATGTGAGTTCATACTCACACTATACTCGTACATTACAAGTGAACTGACTATTTTATTACACACATCTTTCCCGCACACACTCTGTCCCTCTCTCAGTCAATGCAGAATATGTAGAGTTGAAATAACATCGTATGTCCCACTGGAATGATTGAATCACAAAATAAGAAACCTTGTTTCTTCATCTTCGTTCATTCATTCTCTTTTGTCCTCTAGTGTAGCATTCATCCCTGCTCCAGCAAAATCAGACATTTGTATCCTCCACAAAGCTTCAATGTCGGTGGGAAGGAACCAAAGACAGAACGGCCTCTTCTGTGCTCCAGTGCCCCACTCCAGCCTGGCCCAACGTCCCTTACGCTAACAAGCTCGCAGGCCAGAGGACTCAGTCATGTTCACCGGGGCCAGCCCACGTACAGTTCTGTCAGATGCCTTCAAACTGAGCACCAGGGCCAGAACAGCCAGCTGCTCTTACAGGACTTGCACACACAGCCTGATCGGTGCCAGGATGGGCAAGACAGACGCTCAGAAGGGGCAAAATCCTGAGGTTTTAACTATTAACCTTTAAGAGTTATTAAATAAGGGCCAAAGTCATGTTCATGACAAAAGACCCATCATTCTCTGGCCCCTATCAAAGACTGCCAGAATCTATTAAGAAATGTCTTTTTTTTCCCTTTTTTTCATTAAAAATACCCACAACAAACATTTAGCTGTTTTCTCATGCAACTGAACAACTGTTGCATGCTTCTTAAGAATAAACTATGGGGCAGTTGTGTAAACTCAAATATTTCATTCCAAAAAGTTTAAATTTATCAAGTCAAACTTTAGGACAAATTTCACTTTCTGGACACAATCTAATAAAAGTGTTGCAAATCCCTCAGTATTTGATTGGTGTGAAAAAGAGCCAGCTTGACCACCTCTAGCTCAGCTCTGCCCAGCTGTGGGCCTCAAAGGCTGATGCCTCATGCTCGTTCCCTTGCCAATGTTTATCATACCTCACTTGTGTCAAAATACGCAGTGGATTTCATGAAACTCACCTGGTTTTGAGAGTTTGAGGAAACCATCAGCACTTAAGGCTCTACTAGTCAGTCATAACATATAAACAGAAGAAAATAATGCTAGAAAAGACATCAGCTTTCTTTGTAGCAAGAGTTTTTGGTCGCAACAGGCAATACATCATCATGACTAGGTGAGCAAAGGTCATTCCTCAGAGGTAAAGATATGATAGCAGGTTGATAGACCCTTAGTCATAGGCATGCACCAACATGAAATAGGTTAAGAATTGGCAGGCCTTAGTCTTCAAAAAAATAAAAATGCAGCAGACAGCTTCCCACAGAGTGAATTAGCAGTCCTAAATCTATACTCAGCCCTTGATAATTCTTGTTATCCCTTCTGTGACACCACTGGGGACGTGTCCTTCACCTACACTCCAAATAGCTCCTCATTCAATGCTGTGGTTACATCAGATGAACTTTGCATATAAAGATACTCACTTCTACTTAATGTCATTCTAACTGTGTGTGCTCTTTGCCTGTACAGTCAAACAGCACACATTTAGCAAAAGTACTTTAGAACACTGCAAAATGAAGACCAGAGTATCAAGTCAATGTTTCCTGAGTAATGTATCATTAGCTGCAGACTTTATAAACCTGAATATTAAGGAGTAGTAATGATCATTTGGGGTTTTACTGTTATTTCTTGTACTTCAGTTTCTATTTCACTAGAATGTTTTGCTTTTTGCTTCAGAACAGTTGAATTCCTTTTAGAAAACATTGCTGGTTTTGCCCCTTAAGAAATTCCGTACGGCAGCAACGGTGGTAACATACCAGAAGTATCAACTATTTTTTCTTGAACATATTAACTACAATTAGTCGCCTTCCAGAACTCTACGTATTTTTATTTATTTCACTGAAAAAGATGTGGAAAGCATATTTTGGAGTTTGCAATATACAGTTTTTTGACTGTACCTCCTACAAGTGTTTCTGGGAAGCATAATAACATTTCCCCCTAAATACTCTCTGTACATTTGGGAGCCTTCTTACTTAATTTACATGTAATTAAACAAAAGCTGCTATGTTTAAAAAAACAAAACAAAACAAAACAAAAAGAAAAAGAAAAAGTATGCTGATGCTTTTTTCTGTATACATATTAATCAGAATATTTGCTTCTATAAAAAACCCTCTAGTTACATATTTTTATAATCTTATTGCAGTTCAGAACAGAGATGAGGTATTCAAATTGTTTTCATTAACTACAAACCCCGATACTTAACCTGGATGGAGATAACTAATCTGTATAGGAAGTCCAAGTTCAGATTATCAAACTAACCTCAAATGCAAAAATGACACATTATCTATGTAATTATGAAGAAAACACCCAGAAACTGAGATGAAATTCATTTAAAATGGGTGCCCTGACACAGAAATCACAGCTGGAAAATACATTCGTTTTCCTGTTTAAACAAATATTGCCCCTCACTAGGACATTCAACAAGGAAAGCTGTATTGCATGACAAATATACATGTTTTGGCAGCGTATGCTGTCTCTGCCTGCGTATATCACATTCATTACTATGGCTTACTGGGAGGACAGAATGGGTTAGCTGCACAGTTTAATGTGTTGATGTCTCTTTGTCCTTTTCCTTTCTGTGTAAGATGAAAAATGATATGAGTTTTTTCATTATTAATAATGAATGCCTTTCTTGTTGACAGTCCTTGCTGCCAAGTAAGAAGCCTTGAACTTTAATCTTTATGATGCAAGATTTCTGTTCACGTGGAAATCAACCAAAAGGATCACAGAAGCAAAACTTAACACCCAGCTTCTATAATACCAGTTGTTCTACCCCTTTTATAGCTTTTTTTTAAAAGGAAAAAAAAAAATCTCAGTGTTTTTTTTTCCAACATACATTTGGTACCATGACAGATAGACTGGGGAAAGCATATATTGGATTCCATCTCAAATCTAGCTATCATGTTACCAAAATAATACAGTACAGGATGGATACTGTTTTGCTAATATGATATATAGATTCCTAATAGGAATTTCATACTCACAACTAAATTACGGATATGCCAACTATGATATATTTTTACGTGCATGTGGCACAGTATTTCATAACATGCTACAGCAATTTTTTTCCCTTGACATATAAAAAGAATGAAGAAAAAAATAATAAAAGATTCAAGCTGAATAGCGTGTCAGTGCTTGCAAGCTGAGTAGATTTTGTACACCAAATCCCAAATGGTCATCTTTCATTAATAGATTCTTATTGGGGAAGTGTTAAAATCTTAAAAAATCTTACAGAGGGTATGAAATGACATTCAATTAAATAATACAGCAGCAAGTTACACGGACTTTTGATTTTATATTAATACATCAGAGGTTTGTGTATTGGGTTTGTGTGGCAAGCTCTTGGTAGTGTGGTAGCTACAGGGGTGGCTTCTGTGAGAAGCTGCTAGAAGTTTCTCTATGTCCAATAGAGCCAATGCCAGCTGGCTCCAAGACAGACCCACCACTGCCCAAGGCCGAGCCAACCAGTAACGGTGGCAGTGCCTCTGTGGCAGAAGGAAAAAAAAAACTGCTGTAAAAAACTGCAGCTGGAGAGAAGAGTGAGAAAATGTGAGAGAAACAGCTATGCAGACACCAAGGTCAGTGAAGAAGGAAGAGGAGGAGGTGTGCCAGATGCCAGAACAGAGATTCCCCTGCGGTCCGTAGTGAAGACCATGGTGAGGCAGGCTGTCCCCCTGCAGCCCATGGAGGTTAACAGTGGAGCAGATATCCACCTGCAGCCCGTGGAGGACCCCATGCTGGAGCAGGCTCCTGGCAGGAAATATGAATCTGAGGAAGAGGAACCCATGGTAGACCCATAGTTTGCTGGCAGGACTTGAGACTCTGTAGTAGACCCACGGTGGAACAGTCAAGTTCAGGACTGCGCCCCATGGAAGGGACTCACACTGAAGAAGTTAATGGAGTTAATTGTCTCTCAATGGGAGGGAACCCACACTGGAGCAGGGGAAGAGTGTGAAGAGTCCTCCCTGTAAGAAGGAAGGAGGAGCAGACAATAGGTGATGAACTGACCGCAACTTCCATTCCCCATCCCCCTGTGCTGCTCAGGGGCAGGGGAGAAGGTAGAGAATTTGGGAGAAAAGTTAAGCCCAAGAAGGGAATTAATTTTAAATAAATTCATTAAATTCATTTTTTTTTCATGTCAGGCCTGTTTTGCTCATGACAGTAATTACTGAGTGATCTCACTGACCTTATCTCAGCCCACAAGCATTTTGTTACATTTTTTCGTCTACCTGAGGAAGGGGAGTGACAGAGTAGTTTTGGTGAGCATCTGGTGTCTAGCCAAGGCTTACACACCACAGTGGGAAAGGGCACTACAAAAAACTGCTATATCTCTAAAATACGGTACTCCAAAAGGTGGCTTATCTGTGTGAAGCAAGTTATGCTGCATTCATTGAAAGGTGATTTTTTTTAAAAAAAAGAAGATAGTTTCTTTCAAAAAGTAAGGTGTGAAATATTGATTCATGTACCTTGTTACTAAAGGATAGACTTCCTAACTCTTGTTAATGATTATGTGATTGAAAACAAAGATACGAAATACCAACTCAAAATAATCGCACGCAGAAGTCACAATACTCAAGCTACCCAATTTACTGTAAATCTGCAGGGGCACAAGGAGCTGGAGAGTGCAAAATCCATCATTTATAACTTGCTTAAACTTGTTTTTAAGTGACTCATTTTAGAGTAATTACAAAAATATCACTTGTTCATTTCTTTTTCAGGCAGGTACCTGAAGGGATATAAAGTAGCAGGGAAGTCCCCTTTAGCCCAAGTGAAAGCGACAAATGGGTATGGCTACACTTGCTCGTATCTCAAGTGTATGCAGTGCTAAGAGTTCATTCAATGCTGCTGGTATAACAGAATCTTCTGCTGGAGGAACAGCTGTGTTATGGATACTTGCATTCAGATTCACTAGGGAGAAACAGATTTGTCAATGGCAGCTTCTGATCATGCTGCAAGGAAATCGTAAGTTAAAAAATGGCAGTTATCTCCAGTTATGAATTATCTCAAAAGTGTGATACGCATAAATTAAATATATAATCTTACCCCTTGCTTTCATCTTAAAGCACTGCAAGGTTTTAACACACTAGAAAATACACTCAGAGATTATTTCTTCTTCCACTGAAACACTGTCGCTTTGCAATTTCAAAAACTAAAACAATAATTAGTAATAAACTCTGAAATTATAAAAAAACCCATCCTATTTCAAGCAAATAGTTACGAAGAAAATAATTTAATTATGCAAGCAGGACCCCATGTTAATATCAGTAATCCAGTTTATAAAGAAGAAATAATAATTTGTTGCATGTAGCATGCAGGACTTGTGCCAGAAGCCTACTACTCTGTCTTGTCAAGTCTATCTCAAGAAAAAACATCCTCTAAAACCATCTTAGACTGAAACACAAAAACACCTCAATCTTGATCTTTTTCCAAACAGGTGTGATACGCGGCTCAACTGAATACAGTATAGTTCTAACTTTTAAGTGAATTAAGACTTATACAACGATAAATAAAATGTTCAGTGATGTCCTTTTGGTGTGTCTGAATAAGGCATCTGGATAAAATGGAGAACTATAGGAGAACAGTAAATAATTTTAAAAACATGCATGAACTTTAGAATGATGTTGTCATCTGATTATTTATATTCTAGACATACAAAAGTGCCATATATTTTAGGTCTTTCATGGCAAAACAAAAGCTTTAGAAAAGTAAAATGAAGTTTTTAGATGCTTTCATGTCAGATTTATTAGTTTATCTTTTGCCGTGTCTCTATAACTCTAACAATTTCAACTCTATTTTTGTCATATTAGTTTTATACTGTGTACTCCACTTGTTTCATTATATATTAACTGATGTGCAATCTGAATTCATGCAGAACTGGATATACCTGAGAAAACTTATCCTCACAGAATCACCAAACTAAACCAAACCAGGGCCCAAAGAAATCCAGTAGAAAAGCTCAGTTTTTTACTATTTAGACAAAAATATCTTTACACACCTTTAATGCTTATCTGCACTGACAATGCTATCGAACACAATTAGCTTACAGACCAGCCAATAGTAAAAAGGAAGTTATTTTGCATAGTAAGACATACACCATCTTTCAAAGGATTTTCTCAGAACTCTTATGTTAAAACATAGGCTACGTCGTGCTTACCTCTAGCCTTCATCAGGTCAATGTTTCTCCTTCTGGGTTCCTTATGTATTTTTTTTTTCAGTATTAACCCTAAAATGCTGCTGTCAGCCATTACCACATGTACCAAGCCACAAACATTTTTCATACTTCTCCAGCTTGAAATTTTCCACTTGCTCCTAATTTTTGCTCTCTTGTTCTGCCAGCTATTCTGATTATAGCCATCAAATCTTTCTCACAGCAACCTTTTTAAATTTGCTCCAGGGCTGCTAAACATACCAAGCACTGAAGATGTCATAGAACAAACAGCTCCAGCTCAAGTCTTCCTAATATCATGTTGATCTGTGTACCAATTTAACAAAACCAACTTTTACTTTATAGCCACATTTGTTAATGTAGTATAAACCTACATAGTTAACTAGGATTTGATTTTCTCCTTCTACTTAAACAGATTAAGCAAAACAAACAAAATCTGTAACCAAATAAACATCTACCTGCAAAGCTGCACTGGTTTAAAAGCCTATTTGTAAACAAATATAAATTGTATTGTAAGATTTGCGTAAACAAGTAACAGGTCTGACTCAACATACAGAACAAAGCAGAAGGATTCTATATTGTTAATAGAGAACACTTCTAACCCAACACTTTTACTCTGTGGCATCAAGGAGTTTCTAGCACTACGGCAGAGGGGAATAGTGTTTGCTGGCAGCTGTCACACACTTAGTATGACTTTATAGGATGTGTATGCTTTTAACAATTTGTTGTTCTGTTCATGGGAAAAAGGTTTCAGATGATTAACAATGGGGCAGTAAGTGTGGAGGGAATAATGCATCCCTAGAAATCTGTACCACATAGATTACAATACCGAGAACACTGGACTGTTTTCCTTCTACCAGAATTCACAGAACTGCCCAAACAGAGATCTTAATCGTCTGAAATAAGAGACATTTCAATTCTACTTTTTGTGAAGTGGTAATTTATGTGGTCAAAATGTTCTAGTGAGCCAGAACTCAGATTTTTGAGTAATATTCCGAAATGTGATGATAGGGCAGATCAGGTGTAAAAGTGTAAATTCAGTATAGGTTTATTTGAGCACACAGAAATTAGTCTTTATTTTATTAGAAGCAACAGAAAGTCTGAAACAACTTAAAACTTACCATGTGAAATTCTTTCAGCACACACCTAACACTGTATTTTCAGTGTGTTGGTTCAAATGTTAATATTCTCATAGTGAATTATGTTTCAGGAGCCTCTTTTCTTTGAAACAAAAGTTAAGTTTTCAAATTCTTGCTGTGCATTAATTACATCTTATATATTTAACAGCTAGCTATAGGAAAGTCACCTCACTAGCTTTTACAATAAATGCAAAATTCTTTACTTGAGAAACCAACCACATATAAAACCACTAACACAAACACTGACAATCAGTCTGACATTCAATCTGTTTCCAACCTACAGCCACAGAAATAGAGCACTGCAAATTCCAAAAAAAGATCAGGAACATTTTCCCTAGTGTAAAGTACTTCTAAGCTTCTTTTGTGACTCAGGAGTTTTGCCCCTGCTTGGTTCATCCTTCCTCCAACTCCTTAACAGATATAATTAAAAAGCAACCTCCTAAAGCTTTTGTATTGGGGTTTTCAAAGAATAGGAAGGCAACAGACTGCCACTGAAATTCAAGGCACTGAGTTCTCAGTAATGTTCTAAAAGCTCACCTTTAATAGCTATAATTATAATGGGACTACATCAGTGACAACAGTCGAGCCATGAGTTATCTGTTGATTTCCAAATACCCAGTAACAAAAAAAATATCTTAGGATATTAAATCTCTCAGATAAGAGAAAAATGAAAAGCAAAAGGAAGGAAAAAACATTTATAAAACATAGGTGGAGTTCTGCGTGAATACCATAAAACACCAATGCCTATGATAATTCAAAATTCAAAACATTTTTGTGATGTAGCATAAACAAAAGGTTTTAATGAAACAGTAATAAGATGTTTGAATAATTTGTTTCATGAACTGCAAACTGCATAATACCAGGAAGATTTATCACTCATAGAATACAGTTCAAGGGGCTGGAAGAAGTAAAACCTGAAAATCAGACTTTATCCATTACTCAAAGCAATACAAAACTACTTCTGGTGCTACTAAAAATGCAAGCAATGTAACAAAGCCTGGTAATGAAGATGATGAAAACAGTACACTGAGTAACATCAAGTCCTGCATCTGGGGAGTAATAGCCACTTAGCTTTTATAAATTACCAGACACATTAATCAAATTATTCAAGCCACTCTGGTATACCGCTTTAAAATCTTTAAGAATTCAGTTACATAGGTGGAGTTCTGCATGAATACCATAAAACACCAATGCCTATGATAATTCAGAATTCAAAACATTTTTGTGATGTAGCATAAACAAAAGGTTTTAATGAAACAGTAATAAGAAGTCTGAATGATTTGTTACAGTTTCAGTTACAGCTGATAGTCAGAACCTGCACCTGCCTGTGTTGTTATATCTTTATTAAAATATACATGGAACCACCAAGACAAATTAAGAAGAAAAAGTGTATTGAGTTTATGTGACAATGTCTTGGTACTGAAGGCTGCAAAGCACTGAAGGGTAAAAAGGCGAAGTGAAAAAGATTTAGACTATCTTCAATAAGGAGAACAAGCAATGAAGAAAGAAAGAGTAAACTCAAATGTAATACTTGGCAAGCTAAAATTTTTCAGCAATGACACACTTGGAAATTCAAATCTAAACGATAAAGACTATTCTAGGATAAGGCATCTAAGATTTAGCTCTGAAGGAACTACAAGGATCAGTGCATATGGATCTCTTACGATGGGAAAACCTTAAATAGCACAGTACCAATTCTATCATCCTGTTGAAATCTTTATAATTTATTAAAAATTTTAAAACTCCACTGCTGCTGAAATGCAAATGATACTGATGATTGCACTTTGTTAGTTCTTGTCCTCAGCAGTGATTAGTGAATTTAAAATAGGGACCTGAAGGTTTTAAATAAGAAATCAGAAAGCAGTAATCCTCTTTTGTCCAGACCATCTCCAACCACAACCTTGCTCTTGCTCATAATTCTTTATGCTATGACACTGGTATCTTTTTAACAGCTTGAGTATGCACTGAATGCATTAAAGACATAATACTGAAACTTAAAGTGGGGAAAAAATCCTTTAGTTCCAAAACAGATGGTAGCTTCTGAAGTCTTTTCAACTTCCTCCTACCTAGTGCGTTTCATTTCAGAATCCAGCACTGTCATACAAAAAAGAAGGCTTGCTCTGTCAACGGGGTAGGCTATTGAATGAGTGTTCATCAAAAACCTTTACTGTCTGCCTTAAATTGGGTCTTTGCAACCATGTTTGACAGCTGAATCATAAAAACAAACTTCTGTGAGCTTTTTTAAGCTTTGGAAAGTAGTATTTTAACTCTACAGTTCACCTCAAATTGTCTCTCTTTTTCTCATCAATATATCTTTTAAAAGAGTTTTCCCTGAATTAATTAGCACCTTTATTTCATATTTACTACTGTTGTATTTTGACTTTTAAAAAATGTGTTCAAGATGCCCGTTTCCCACAAACGTTTCCACAGAACATACGGACTTGAAAACAGAAGAGGTAAAAATTATCCGAAGTCACAGTGTTTGTACCGCCCAACCAATTGATACAATATGATAATACACCTTTTATACTTATACAGCTAGTTACTTGCTAAAACCAGTTATTAGATACGTTTACAGCTTCCGGTGGCACCACCGCAACTGGAGGCCACTTAAGTGATTGCAGGCATTTTTTCTAATACTTTAGAAGGGTTAGGCCTACTATCAAAGTCTGACTACTGTTAACATAAATATTCCTACAATTTAAAAATAAGCAATTGAAAAATATTTGGATGCATATAGAGATATATTATACAGGTATAACAGAATAATATGAATAATCACATAAAATAATTTAAATTGTAAAAATTAATCTTGACAAATGTTACTTCTTTGAACCTGCTATGTCATTGCATAGAGAACACAAAGAATTTGTTTTATTTACAGAGGAGATCTGACCTAGGAAAAGTTAGAAAAATTATTGAAGTTTCACAATTGAAAATGCTAAAATAAACAGGAAAGATGAAATGTAAACAATTATTTTCATAATCCTATTATGTATTGCTCTGATTTTACTTCACTCTGTATTCTTCTGCCTCCGTCCCTGGTCTCCCCCCTTTTCTGTTCCATCCTGCCCAAATGCAAACCAATGTGCATTTTTATACATGCCTATATGTGTACGGAAATGCCTCTGTTCTTTCTAACCTTCTTACTGATATGCCTGATGCAATTTAGCCAAGAACACTGATATGAGGGGAGGTAAAGGGAAGAGAGGGAAACATGCTCTATACACACCCCAAAACATGCTTGCCCAGCTTTTTGGATGACAGGCAGAAGGCACAGATGCCAAGCTGTGGAAGTCATTATCCAGTGATGGCATCTGGCTCTTTGGCACACTCCGCTGACATTTGTGTTGGCTTCTTTGCCATTGCCTCTGGGTTTGTCATGGGTTAAGTTGATTATAAGATACTCCTGGATGCCACTTTTCTTTTAACTCACCTTTGATTCTATTCAATTTCTGTGAGAACAGAGCTGCTCTTGATCCTCCTGAAATCTCTGTACTGTACCTGACATAGTCCTGTTGTGCTAACATAGTGCCTGTTATGCTAATTTGCATAGGGAAAACCACTTATTTGTGTATTTTACACTTTAAAAATTGTATCCGCCAAAACTTATTAACACAAATACTTTATTCAAGGACACTGTTTTCTTTTGCAATCCTTAAAAAAAAGAAAAAGAACTAAAACTCTGAAAGTACTGTTACAGTGACAAAAAGCAAGCATTTTCAAAATTTGATTATGTTTCATTATAATCCCTTGTCTTGTGTTAAAAAAAAAAAAATTTAGTATCCTTCTCTATATATTAGAGGAAATGTTGATGGACCACTTATATTTTAAACTAACAAGTCAATAAACTGCTTTAGCACATCACAAAAGGTAACTCCAATGGGCTTATCTCACAACAACAAGCTTTCTAGTTTGGAAATATCAGTTTATATGACAGTAATTACTAAAACAGATGGGCAAGGAGCCAAAAAGTGGCATCACATTGACAATGGGCTGAATGCAACTGGGAGCTGTGGAGCAGAAAGGAGCTATGCCAGATTGTGTGGCAGCTGAGAATCTTATTGGTGACCATTTGCTGTGCAATCTCAGACACATCTAAAAAATTACGCATTCCCCATTGATTTCATGCTAAAATGGTAAAGAAAAAAACCTCTGTCTGAACTTGAACACTGTATGTGCTGACAGGATCTTCCCTTTGAGCACTAAGGATTTTCCTTCTTGTACTTCCTGATTCCTATCTACCATTCATAAGACTGGCTTTGCATTTTAGATTAATATTTTCAGATGGTACACTAGTGGCAGTCAAAACAACAGAGGTCTGCAGACAGAATTAACACATAGATTCAAAATACTCCTAAAAGTTAGCCAGAAAAAAAAATAATCGCAAATCACCAGGTATTATTTCTTCCCTTCAGGAAACCCATTTTAAAATACTGGCAAAAATATTAATAAGCAGCACTTTGTTAATATAAACAAAAATAAAAATCTGGACTCAAAAGATATATGGTCTCTCAAATCACTAGAAAACTGCAAAGCAAAACCAAAAGTCCTTAACTGTATCATGTCCCCATCTGGGAGATGTTTTTTTTTCCCAAGGAATACTTCACACAGAACTTTCAGTTATATTTTTACTGACTAGTCAACTATCAAACATTTTAGAAAATGCATTTTTCTAAAAATTATAGGAATTTGCCTTCATTACACAGAATACTAACAAGCTAGCTGACTAGATTAAGATAGATATTCAAATGAATTGTTCTCTTGCAATAATTAATAGCTTTCAATTGTTAAGTACAGTCACAATAAAACATTATCTTCAGTTCAATCTGATATCTAATGTTATTTATACTATGAATAACTTCTAATAAAGAAATCTTTTGGATATAAAAGGGTTGGCATTTCCTTTTAAGTCTCTCAACAGGACATTCAGGCGAGTAGCCTTGCAATTAATCTTAGCAGTTCATTCATTTTCCAAACATACTTGCCTATTGACTCCTACAGAAAAGTGCTCATTCACTCACTTGGTTACATTAATTATACATAGGAGATAAAGCCAAGGAAAGCTGCAAGACACCAGAGACTCCATTAGTTTTCTGTGTAAATTCCAAATTTGTTTCATGTAAACAGAATGAGGCATATAATTGACACCGGTAGGTTCCTGTCCAAACAGTCTCCTGATTATGCGTACAAGTTAGGTTGATATCACATCACCTTGCAATTGTTACAGCAATTCTTACAGACCCTTTACAAAACTCATCAAGAGATTTCTGATGTTTTAACTGCCTTTCAGAATTTCAAACACCATAAACTTCCATCAGACATTTCCATCTTACGCATTTATGCCTAGTAGTTATACGTGCTAAACTACATTTGGTTACCTTGGATTAACAACACTACAAATAAGTGAAGAAGGTATGAAAATGCTAGTGGTAGGGCAAAGAAAAACTAGGCAGAAAAAGAAAAAAAGGACAAGGCAAAGGGAGAAAAGCAAGTAAGTTACAGTGTTGAATAACTTTTATTTACCTGGATGTCTTTATACTGACCTCTGACTGCAGCTATATTTAGAATCACAGAGTCATAGAATGTATTGGGTTGGAAGCTCATCTACTCCATCCCCCCTGCAGTGAGCAGGGACAGTGTTACCAGATCAGGTTGCTTACAGCCCCATCAAGCCTGACCTTGAATATCTCCAGGGATGGGGCCTCCACCACCTCTCTGGGCAACCTGTGCCAGTGATCTACCACCCTCTCGTTGAAGAACTTTTTCCTAATATCCAACCTAAATCTATCCTTTTCTAATTTAAAACCATTACCCCTTGTCCTATCACTCCATGCCCTAGTGAACAGCTCTTTCTCAGCTGTTACAGGCACCTTTCAGGTATTGGATGGTCGCTATAAGGTCCCCCTAGAGCCTTCTCTTCTACAGGCTGAACAACCCCATTTCCTCTTGTTTTTTTTTCCTTCACAACACCTAAAAGGTAGCCCAGAGCAGAACTAAATAATTATTGTGCACACTTCACATTTGTTGCAGTTCCAACAAAATTTGATACCTCTCCTCCTCCTCCTCCTCTCCTGAGCCCAGATTTTTCCTGAATAATGATCTAAAAATTCTTACAACTTAGCAAGAATGTATGATATAGATTATACACTCTGACCAAATTAAAAAAAAGTCTTTTCTACACATGTCAATATACTCCATGCATAAGGCACAGTATTTACATGGCATAAGTTGAAAGCAAGCTACTGCTTCTTTAAAGTAGGACAACATAGGTATGAAGGAAACAGATATAGGTCTGAACAGCAAAATCATATGCTTACTTGAATCAGAGCATGTAAACAAATAATAGAGTTTTTGTGTGCATGTAAACTTGGTACTGTTAAATAGAATATAAATTTTGTCAATTAAAAATTATGTCGAAGTAACGATTAATTTGGATATGGATTTGGAGAGTAATTTGCATACACGTGTGTGTATATATAAGTATATAAAACACTTATTAATCGGTTACTTTCTAGAAAGGAAAACAGTGAAGATCATGATTTGCTGCCTTCAGTCAGTTAAAACAAATAAAAATAAAATACCATTAAAATGCAAGAATTAATCTTCAGCTGACAACATAAAGCTCATCAATACAGTGAGTTGTCCATCTGCTTAAAAGGGAAAAAAATGCACATATACAAAGAAATATAGATATGTAGGTATAGAATTCTGTAAATCCACAATTAAGTCTGGCTAAGTTTAGAGGAAAAGAGTTACATCAAATCTGTATTTCCTCTAATACTAGCCATTCAGTCAAAAGAAATAATTAAAAGGAGGAGGAAACTGAATACTTCAGGCAACTGCAACCTAGAAGTGGCAAAACACAGCTTTTGAACCTCTGGCTCTTATAAAGGAGCTAGATGAACCCAGTGTAAGATGGGAGACATCCTTCATACTGGAAGATGAAATTCTTACTGAAGAAAAATGTGTGCTTAATAATTTAACAGTGATGATAATATCTCACTCAGTACTGAGGACCTGATCATTTCAAAGCAAAAGCAGCTGTAAAAACATCTCCTCTGTTAAGAAATTACTCCAGTCTCCAATGTCTCTTGAGAAATTTCAGTGAGTATAAAACTAGATGGTACTATTTTATTAGACAAATCCTTTCTTACATAAGGTGACCTGCCATCAGTATAAGTGCAACAAACTCACTGCAACTGCTAGTAGGTGAGAACACGATATCGTCCTTCTCCATCATTAGCTCTGTTTTGGGGACAGGTGCATGACAGCCATGTTCTGTGTAAAACGATGTGCTTGCAATAGACAAGTCTCCCTTCAAATACCTTACTTTCTCCTGCACTCTCATATGGAAACCAAAAGTAACTTCCTTCCATTTGTGAGAGAAGATGCAGTAGGGTGGGCAATGCCATACCAACACCTGAAGAGCTGGCAACGTAATCCTGTAGAGTAGATCATTATTTAGCTAAATCAAAGAATTTATTTGATGACAGCGCAAAAGATTTCCATTTGATTTTTTTCTAAACGCTCGTTTAAACTTTGGAACACAAACCTTGACGATGTTCTTTAATGTCTGAAAACAGTAAATGCAAAACTGTTAAAAGCTGCGCACTGTGTAGATCCCGTGGTTACCATTAAAGATTAAATATACATGAACTGAAGACAGAGAACTGCACTACAAAGAACAACCGCTTGAAAATAACAATTTATGTGAAACAAAGATTGTGTGAGTTTTCATTGACTGTGTGCGTATAGAAAAATTTCTAATAGAGTACATTTCTGTTAAGAGCCACTGTATTTACAGAAAAGTGCAGCTTCTCTACTTGAAGTACACTTAGTGGACTTACTCCATGAGAACATAGTGAGAATCAGAATATAAGTGAGAATGAGCCATTTTGAGAATCATTTAATAGCAAAAATATGTTAATATCAGTTATTATAAACTATCTGGTCGAACATTACTGTCAGCCAAAGCTTCACACTTAACTCTTAAGACTTAAGTCTATTTTTGAAATTTTATCCCTGGAAAAAAGAAAACAGGAGGCTGTGGGCTGAGCTACTGTCTGCAAACAGAGAAATTATCCTTTGATAATTTCTGATTCATCTTGTTTTCATCAAAATATGACTTTGTACCTTTTATGTTTATAAACAGTTGAGAGTCAAAGAAGCAAATGTCTCTATTTTCAATTTATTTCCTAATGAAAGAAAACACAACACCTTGAGAAATTTTGGATGAACCATCAAGATAAAAAGAACATCAGGATATTACTAAAAAAATAAACACATTTTTTGTTTATTCAGCTGAGATTAAGCATTAATTTAGAGAAGGCGAAGCAGATATGGTATGTCACCTTACAACAAAAAGAGTAATTCTTCTTTTAAAAGGATGAATATTTCAAGTATCTAGCCTTTGAAGGGAACTCTGAGGTACGAAGAGAATGTATTTGATTTATAGGCACTCGGTGCAGTTCAAGACATTCTATGACAGCAGGATCTACTTGTGGCAACTCATCCTTATAAGGCATCTATCTCTCTTAACTTCCATTCTCAGTATCTATCTATATTGTAGACTTCTACGGTCTCGGTTGGTTTTTTTTGTCCTTTATATTCTGCTATCCCTCTTCTTGTTCTATTGACCTTTTCCAATTCTGAAATTCTTTCAATGCCACATTTGTCTCTTCTTCCCTTTAGACTTGGTTAGTTACATCAATGGATCCTATATCCTAGAATCCCACTGACATCTCTGAATCAAGTATATCCTCCAAGTATATGACCATTTGTAAACATTTCTGTATGAACTAAGATGCAAAATACCACATGACAATACAGACGTAATTTTCCTTGCTTCAGAACCCCAAATTGTAGCACTGGACTCTTTAGTGCATAGCTCCAAATGCATTGTGAAGCATAAATTTAATCTAAGATACAAGCAAATAATTTAATATAATTATTCACAATAAAGCTACAAGAAATGCCTTTATCGGCAACTTCATCTTTGGATTCTGGTGCTTAAAAATGAAAGAATGATAACTCAGCTATCTTCTGTGCCCACAGACCTGCTGAATGAATACTTCCGAAACGGTGTACGAGCACTTTGAAAAACTTGTAGAACTTCATTTTTAGCGCATTAATACTGCTAAGTAGTTAAAAGCATGCAGCAAACCCAGCTATCCTATAATTTAAAATGGAACGCAGAGCTTTCTAAGGTCAGGGTATGTCTTCTAAGATGGCTGAAATGAGGGGAAGGAGGAAATAAAACAGATTGGTGTTAAGAACAATATTAAAGAAACAATGTCTGTTTATATCATTCACCTTTTCATCACAAAAATAATTGTTTCCTGCTAAACAATGTAAAAGTCCCAATTGTAAAGCAAATAATCATGAAAATAACTATAGGGAAAAAAAAGAGATTTTGCTTGGTTTGGTTCGGTTTTCATTGTTTGCTTGTTTTTAATTTAAGACAGTCACTTGGCTTTCTCTTTTTTAATTCTGCAGTACTCTTTGGTCTACGCTCTCCTGTTCTCTTTCTGTGAACTTGGATAAATGGTGTGGCACTGATTGAGCTTACTGACTCTTAGTAACGATATTAATAAGCATCACCTTCTTTTTTTAAAAAATACTACCTTGCTAATTACAACCTGTTAAAACACAGATGCTATTGTATTAAAAGATTAAGAAATGCTACTCCACTGAAAGCCATTACTATTCTGGTTTTGCCCAAAAGTCACCATCACACCAAGAAAGCCAGAAACAACGCAATAATTTGCAGGTAATCTTTGTAAGAAGGCAATAATCTAAATGAAATATCCACTTTTTAATATATAAAAAGATATGAAAATATTGAAAAGTCATTAAAATATTTAAATATACACACTGGGTATTTATAACATCACAGAATCACAGAATATTAAGAGTTGGAAGGGACCTGGAAAGCTCCCCCAGTCCAACCCCTGCCAGAGCAGGATCACCCAGACCAGGTCACACAGGAAGGCGTCCAGGCGGGTTTTGAATGTCTGCAGAGAAGGAGACTCCACAACCTCTCTGGGCAGCCTGGGCCATGCTCTGGCACCCTCACAGTGAAGAATTTTTTCCTTATGTCCAGGTTGAACCTCCTATGCTCCAGCTTGCACCCATTGCCCCTTGTCCTGTCATTGGCTGTCACAGAGCAGAGCCTGGCTCCTTCCTCTTGACACTCACCCTTTACAAATTTATAACCATGAATGAGGTCACCCCTCAGTCTCCTCTGCTCCAAGCAAAAGAGACCCAGCTCCCTCAGCCGCTCCTCATAAGGGAGATCCTCCACTCCCTCCATCATCTTTGTGGCTCTGCGCTGGACTCTTTCAAGCAATTCCCTGTCCTTCTTGAACTGAGGGGCCCAGAACTGAACACAATATTCCAGATGTGGTCTCACCAGGGCAGAGTAGAGGGGAAGGAGAACCTCTCTGACCTACAACCACACCCCTAATAAATGTAATATATGCAAATGATGAGCTTTTTATTTATTTATAAATAAATGTTAGCATATGCCAATGTCATCTAAAAATAGATTTAAAAAACTCAGAAATATTTCTTGGTACTATAATTTTATCCGTCGTCTCAACACAACTTTTAATTCATAGTGTTAATAAAAGGCACTAGAAATAATCTGTATGTTGTGCACCAGTAAGCAAGTATACTTAAATAAAATGCATTATGTTTTCATCCATTTGATTAAACACATACTTCATTCATATAGAAATAAATATATGCACTCATGTGAACACAAGGATAAAATGTTACATTTCTATTTATTTCATGTATTTGAAATGAGTTTATGCAACACCTAAAATTAAGAATCTTAAAATGAGTTATGCTGCAGTACTTCAGAGCACATGTGATACGATCACAATGTTAGACGGGCTGACCTCAGTGGAATAAATTCTATCAACAAACAAGTGTTTTACTGAATCATATTTCATTTAATCGTACCTGTAAATGTGACTCCAGTAAAGCTCCAATATCTTGCACACAACCAGAAATGCAAAGAGACATTTTCAAAAGCCGGGGCAAATGCTATGGATGACTTTCCCTGGCTTTCACCACGCACTGCCATTAGAGTGCTTTAGCTTCCATTAAGTTGTCACTTCCCTGTGCTGCCAGCTTTTCAAGGGGGACAATTCGTTCTGACAGAACCATGGCCTGTCACATACACTAACAGTTCAGTAGAAATGAACAGGAAAACCCTCAAAGCTGATGGATTTATTAGTGATTGGAGCTGGCATATATATTGCTTATATGTACAAAGCTAGTAATTAATAAGCTCTAACTTGTCCACCTTCAGTATCTGGTATTTATTTGCAGAAACTTAATTCATGGCATACAAATGTAAAACACACAAAGATGTTCTTTCATTGGATTTTGAACTTTACAATTGTTTCATTAACCCTTATTGATTAATACAGTTTTGTCATAACAACATCAAGTTCATCCATATTTTTAATACATAAGAATTGCCATACTGGCCAAGAGAAAAGGCTCATCTAGTCCAGAATCATAGTAGCAAACAGTTAGGGAGTGAAGATAAGAAATGGTATGTGGAGAACAGCACTTGTCCTCAAAACATCATCCTGTAGTCAGTGGCTTCTGAGCTTCCTGAGCTAGCACTTGTATACAGACCACTGTGTGTATATATATACACACATATATATGTTTACATATATATATATATGTATATATTTGTATACCAGTCACTACTCAATCCATCCTGTTTGAGCCCAAGTAAATTTTAAATTCTGCAACTATGGTCCAAGTGAAAAAAAAAACTTTGTTTTGTTAATATTGAACTTGCTGACCGACAATATCACTCAGTAATAATTCTTGTACTGCAAAAATATTCCATCTTCTTTGAAGCATTGCTGATTGTATAGGCCTCTTTTTTCACTTAGCTGTCATTATTCCAAGCTCAAGAATCCTAATCTATTTACGCTTTCACCTAATAGAAGCTATTTTGTACTTCTTGTTATTCTTGTCACCTTCTGTCTCAGTAGCTTCTCTGTTTCTACCTATTGGACATATGGGTGGCCAGAAATATACTTGCTCTACAAGATGTGAATACATGAAGCATTTCAGAATTAAAGATCTCTGCATCATTCCAGTTTTCTATCACAGCAATGATGATCGTCAGTCTTTAGCATGCTTGTTGCACTTCAAGCTTTAGTGACAACATTTAATGAGTTATTAATTATATTTTATCCTTAACCAGTACCAACAAAGGAATTTTGTACAACCTGAAGATAATCAAATTAATTAACTTCCTTAAGCAATATTCTGTCTCTTTACAAATACGGAAGAAGTATTAGAGAGCGAATGGTTTTCTGAAGCAGAAGTCGAAGATACAATTATACATAGAATCCTCACAAATGTAAGCCAATAACGTATTTGCCTCTCATAAATCATCATGAAGGTTTTTGCCCTTTCTATCTTTCCCCTACAACATCCATGCTCACCTCCTCTGCTGGAACTCAGTGGCTGTCATTGTGGTGTATAGACCTTCTAGAAGTTATTCTATTGGGCTGCAGAAGACAGTAGTAGAGCCAAAGCAAGAATGGCAGAAAGAGAGTACATGATGTCAACAGAGAGGAATCAGAATATTCAGACACTTGGGAAAGAAGAGACACTGGAGTGCTAGTGGTAGCAACAGCCAGACTGGAGACAGAGCTACAGCCAGCTGGCTGAGAAGAAAGGATGACAGCCATCAGATTAACTGGGAACAGCCAGGAAGTCTTGAACATCACCACAACAGAGACTTGGCCCATCATTAAGGACAGAACAGAGCCCATTAAACGTTTCGAAGGACATAAGCAGAACAATTGCTAAAGCAGAGAAAAATAAAGTAACTAAAATTTAGAGGGCAGAGGAGAAGACTCGGATTCTCTGGGACAGGTGACCTGGGACAGATCATCTGGGTCTGATCCAAGCTGACCAATAAACAAGTATTCTATCCCATAAACATCACACTCACTATCAACTGGAGAGTTTGGAGGGGATGACCCTCTCCTTCCTTCCTTTGATATCCCCTACCATTCCTTCCCTTCCCTTCTCTTCACGATAGTGGCCCATCTCAGTTCCTGAGCCTTGCCCCTCTCTTGTCGCATTTTTGTTGGTGTATGGCCAGCGATTGCTGTTTGTGAACTGAATATAACTTTGATTGCTTTATTATGGTTATTCTTGCTGCAGCTCATTATCATTATTATTATTATTATATTTCATTTTACTTTATTATTATTATCATCATTATTATCATTAT
>NW_010168259.1:0-4313 GCF_000695765.1 Mesitornis unicolor | reverse complement strand
TTCTGTGATTCTGTGATTCTGTGAAATAGCTAAACAGCTGCCTGACAATGGGAAGCAGTGAATTAATTCCTTGTTTTCCTTTGCTTGTGCGTGTGGCTTTTGCTTTACCTATTAAACTGTCAACCCATCAGTTTTTGCACTTTTACCCTTCCAATTTTCCCCTCCATCCCACTGTCGGTAGAGTAAGTGACAGTTATGTAGGGCTTAGCTGCCTACTGGAGTTAACCCACAACAGATATTGTGTGAAGGGCACAGGACAGCTCTCAGTCTTGAGAAACTCCTGTTTGAGGGAAACCCAGGTAGGACTGAAATGGGAAAAAAGCACCCAGTGCCACCTCTCACCTCTGATGGTGAATGTGGCATGGGCATCCAGCGTCTCCAGGGTGAAGCCAAAGTTTCAGCCCTGGCACAGCCAGGTATTACACCAGCTTTACGGTACCACATGCCGCTAATATGGAGAATAAACATGTCAGTATAAAACTCAGCCAAACAATTGGCAACAACAATATTATTACTGTCTTTTAGACAAATATTAATCACAATTTTTATGCTTCTTTTGTCACAGGCTGCTTTTTGGGGTCTTCTCTAGCAGGGATGTCAGTAGTTTTGCCTACACATGAATTAAAAGGAAAACACAGAACTGAGACAGACCAAGGCTCCTTCTGAAGACTGTATGAGAAATGCACTAGATGCCAGCAAAGGAATGAGGAAATTGGGGGTTATAGAAGGATTTTACTTGTTTCTACTTTTATGTGTACAGGTTGTTCATGAGGATTTTCCTTATGTTCTAGAATAGTGTCTTGTTTCTGTTGTGATGTATATATTTGGAATTGCACTTTACAAAAATTACAGTATATGTATGTTTTAATTAAAAAATGTATACCTAGATATAGGTGAAGCCCAAAGAACCAGAAAGAAGGCAAGGTTGCATTGGAGTGAATAGTGAAACAACTATAGATTAAGGTTAGGTTTTCACCTCCTTTTCTCCCTGCAACTCAAAATCACTTCAAATCAGTTCTGTGATGCCAAATAGCTTATTTGTTTCAACTCTTCACAGTCAGCGTGTGACAGAGAATAAACCAAAAGGTCATTTCCCTTAAAGTTCTTAGGGCAATGCTCCCTAGTCACAAACTCAGTAAAAGCCATAAATAAATGCTGCTCAAATCAGACAAGTTTCCAAAATTGAATAGGTTGTTCCAAGGAAGGTAGGGCAAAGATTGGTGGATCTGGCTAACCTGAACAGATGGCCTCATCTGACAAAAAGGACAAAGCCATCTCAAGCTATGTATTTTGCAGATAGAGTGAGCATATGCAAAGCTCACCAAAATTTACCAAAACAGAGAATGATATACATGCATTCCAGTTCTTGCGGGAAAAAATAGAAAATGTCATGCATGGTCAGGTGTTCTTATAATCCAATAAGTTTTAGTAAAAAGAAGGCAAATAGCCGGGTGGTTGTTCTCCTGAAATCTCATGCCTGTCCGATTTCTCTGTATATGTATTTCTTTAGCAAATGTCTGTTCATTTTGACATCTGCAAATTTTATTAAAAGCAATTTTACATTTATTTTCAGCTCATTGATAAAAATATGAAAAAGCATTGGGCCTAATAATGAAAGCTGCAGTTTCCTACTACAAACACCTCTAAGGACAAGTAGCTCCTATGATCTGTCAGTCAGTGCTAAATTCATTTAATCTGGAGGACAGGGCTTTAAAGAGACCCATCTCTAGAATAATAGCACATAACTGACAGATCACACAGCAAAATTCCTTTTATGTGCTCCAGACATTCCTTCAGTGAAGCTAACACAGAGATTAATCTGAATTATTGTGCCTATGTTCTTAACTTTTCAATTCTCACATGGCTACATGCCAGATTCTTTCTGTTTTCATAGGTTTGGGTTGGAAGGGACCTTAAAGATCATCCAGTCCAACATCCCTGCCATGGGCAGGGACATCTCCCACTAGACCAGGTTTTTCAAAACCCTGTCCAACCTGGCCTTGAACACTTCCAGGGAGGAGGCATCCACAATTTCCCTGGGCAACCTGTTCCAGTGCTTCACTGCCCACATAGTAAAGAATTTTTTCCTAGTATCTACTCTAAATCTCCATTCTTCCATTACCTATCATTCTATCGCTACCTGCCCTTGTAAAAAGTCCCTCCCCAGCTTTCCTGTAGGACCTCTCCAGGAACTGGAAGGCCACAATAATGTGCCCCCAGAGCCTTCTCTTCTCCAGGCTGAACAGCCCCAACTCTCTCAGCCGGTCCTCTTAGGGGAGGTGCTCCAGCCCTCTGATCATCTTCGTGGCCCTCCTCTGGACCCGCTCCAATAGCTCTATGTCCTTCTTGTGTTGGGGGCCCCAGAACTGGATGGAGTACTCCAGGTGGGGTCTCACAAGCGCCGAGCAGAGGGGCAGAATCACCTCCCTCACCCTGCTGGCCACACTTCTTTTGATGCAGCCCAGGATGCGGTTGGCCTTCTGGGCTACAAGCACACATTGTCAGACTCATGTTGGGTTTTTCATCGACCGACACCCCCAAGTCCTTCTCCTTGGGACTGCTCTTGAGCCATTCTCTGCCCACCCTGTATTTGTGCTTGGGATTGCCCCTACCCAGGTGCAGGACCTTGTACTTGGCCTTGTTGCACTTCATGAGATTGGCATGGGCCCACCTCTCCAGACTGTCCAGGTCCCTCTGGATGGTATCCCTTCCTTCCAGCGTGTCGACTGCACCACAAAGTTTAGTGTAATCTGCAAACTTGCTGCATATATGCACGTTGACTGCCCCACTCAGATTGGTGTCATCCACAAAGTCCCTGAGGTGGCACTTGATCCCACTGTCCATGTTGCCGACAAAGATGTTGAACAGTACCGGTCCCAGTACCAATCTCTGGGGAACACCACTCATCACTGGTCTCCATTTGGACATTGAGATGTTGACCACAACTCTCTGAATGCGACCATTGTGTTGCCCACTATTTAGGCAATTGATGGGGGTTAACAGAAAGGACACCGGCACCAACAAAAAGAGGTTAATTTTTCT
Source organism: Mesitornis unicolor (assembly GCF_000695765.1). Taxonomy (NCBI): domain Eukaryota; kingdom Metazoa; phylum Chordata; class Aves; order Mesitornithiformes; family Mesitornithidae; genus Mesitornis; species Mesitornis unicolor. Next base: position 1,271 of record NW_010168259.1, on the reverse strand, counting down.
ATATATTGTAAAAATGTACAAAAATAAAACAGTACATTAATCAATACATTGATCATCAAAAATAAACTAATTACATTTCAAGAAATAATAAGTTAGGCAATGCATCTAATCATTACTATATGGAGTTAGTGATGATTAAGAAAGATACATCACCAATTGCCCATCAATTACCATCATCTAGATCCATAGTCGTTGGGGTGCCCTGGTTGCAGTGAGTGTTTGGAGAGCCTTTCCCCGGTAATTGGGAAGTCCTGCATGGTGCTTCCACCCACAGATGAGGCTACCAAAGTCTCTGCAAGAGGGGTCCAGTTTTTATAGTCTTAAAGAAATCAAACTTAGCAGGTCAGAATAACCTGCATGTTTCTATGTGCGGAAGCATCTGGCATGTCATCCTTCAAGTTGGGTTCTGCTCAAGTCTGTCCAGGACTTAGGGAGGAACCCAAGGGAGTATTTTATCTTTGTGGTCTCTAGTCACATATTTCTCAACTGATGGGCATATGCTAGAGTTTGCTGAGAAGTCACTAACAAAGGAAATCTAGTTTTACAGGATCCAATCTAAAGGTCAGCTATTGTCTGAGGCCTGTTGCCCAGGCCTTGGCATATCAATAGGTCCTTTTACCTATAGATGGACCGTGGCTCTAAACAGCTTTTTCTACTAGCTGAACTTAAAAAGCTAAGCCCACAGGCATCGTTTTTACTTTACTAGTTAATGGTGTTCCATCAGTTAGTACTATAAATTGCATATTCTTCAAAGCATGATTAATCAATTGCATAAAACAGGGAATTAAAGAGGGAATAAAAATTAAACCAGCAATGGCACATGAAAACATGTCTAGCTCCCAGCCTTTCCATGTTTGGACAGGTACATGGGCTATTTTTCTCCTTTCTTTAATTATCCGTTTTACCACTTCCATTGTCATCAATTTGTGAGCAGCAATTAGATTCATTCAACTTCCCACAAACTCCTCCTTCTTCAGCTAATAATCTAAAACCATGCAATGTTGATGTCATGGTTTAGGCCCAGTGCGCAACTGAGCACCACGATGCCCCAAAAAAGGGGCTAGACAAAATAAGGACTGGGAGGGCTTCTCATCACTTAAAAAAGTCACGGGCAAAAGACACTCATCATAAGGAGAAAAAAACCAAAACAATTTAAGTTTGTTACCAACATCAGAGTAGAACAATGAGAGATACAACCAGATCTTCAAGTCAAACAACTTCACCCCACCCCTCCCTTCTTTTGGGCTCAGCTTTTGTTCCTGGTTTCTTCA
>NW_010168258.1:49062-51659 GCF_000695765.1 Mesitornis unicolor | reverse complement strand
GCCGGCCCAGCCCTAAACCACGACACTTTCCCCTGTTGTTTTCACCAAACTTGTTACAGTCTTAACTTCCAACCTTGTGCGGAGCAATTTTTTTTTATTATTATTCTCTCTCTATTCCCTTTTCTTAATCCTCCCCCTGTGAAGAGTAGGGGCAATAGAGAGAAAATCCTGCTTTCTCTCTCTCTCTCTCTCTCTCTCTGACCATTAAACAGAGACAGTCACTTCACAGTTGACATGGGGAAAAGGAGACATACAAAAGTACTGTGGATCAGTTGATTCGTGGTAACCAGTTACTTTCTGGTTTCATGATCATATTAGAGTCCTTAGTTGTCTGGGAAATTAAGGCTGAATCTTTCATTTTTCTCTGTCCAGTTAAGTAAGATTACAGTATAAGTTTTAATTAGAAAAACAGTTTTTTATTTTCCAGTGAACAGAATAGCAAATTAATACAAATATCAATCACACAACACTTTCCTCATCATTTAGAATGTACTAAAAAAAGTACACTATAAATCTCTGTCTGTAGAAGAAATTTATTCAATATATGTTATGTATGCTGTACTCAATATTCTACTCCTAAAATATAATAGCAAAGCAGTAAAAATGAAAAACCTTTTTTTAATGCAAATTTTGAGCTGCTGTAGTTATCTTTGTCACAGTTCTTTATTCTATTATTTTTCTTCTGAAATTTTTCTCCAAAAGAGTATCTTTCTTAAACATAAAACCATCTTAAATTATACTACAGCAAATTTCGACTCCTAATAGTTATCATAATAAAGACAGTAATTTCCATTGCATTCAGCTCAAGTTAAAATATGAGATCTCATTCAATGTTTACTTAAGTCCATCAAAAATGTGTCTGAGACTTCAGCAGTGGGTGTATTTTGAATACAGACTATGGATCCTGGAATAATGTCATGTAAGAGGCAGAAGCTAACAATAAATGTGGTAACAATAAATCAGTATTGCTTAGCAGAGAAATAACTCAGTGAAAGAACTTCACTTATCACTTAGAACAGGCAACTAATTTTCTGGAGGCTGTCTCCATTTACTGTGAGTATCAAAGAGGCTGATGTACTGCATTTAGAATTTACTGACTGCTAAGAGGAAGATTTATTCCTTACTTTCTTGTTTAATGCAGAGAAGATCTGTACATCACAATTTGTATTGTATTCTTTCAAAGTACAAGTAAGTATTTCCAATATATCAAAGATCCAACATGGGGTTTTGAGTCTCACTCACATCTTCTTGGGATGAAAAGTTCTTTGTGAGCTCCCAGACTTGTCATAGGGACTGAATGTTGTCTCTTCTGAGAAAACTATGCCATATGGTAGTGTTCACAACATAATAAACAATTCTAGGTCAATGCATGCTAATAAGAACTGCAGCCTTCTTGAAAGTGTTAGCTTTTCTGTCTCCAACACTGTTCCTAGTATTGTTTTCTCCACTTTTTGAATGAATAATTCAACATAGAGAAAAGCATAAGAAAGAACAAGCACAGATGCCAATTTATGCATTCTTTCTCTAACCATAGAACTTTTTAAGTATGTATGCCAAGTATCTTTAGTCTTGTGGTTTCCTGCAGATAAGGAATTGCATGCACAACATTGACCAAGCAAACAAAAGCATCATGCATTCCTCATTAAAAGGAATCAACTCATTTCTGAAAAGAAGGATCAAAACACAAAGTTTTGTACTTCTCTATGAAGTGTTTGGTGAGCTGGAAATGTTTCCACTGTGTATCTAGGAAAGTAGTCAATTGTCGTGGTTTAGGTCCAGTGCATAACTGAGCACCACAATGCCCCAAAAAAGGAGTAGTCAAAATAAGGACTGGGAGGGCTTCTCAGTACTTAAACAGGTAACAGGCAAAACACAGACTCATCATAAGGAATAAAAAACCAAAACAATTTTAATTTGTTACCAACATCAAAGTAGAACAATGGGAGATACAACCAGATCTTAAAATCAAAACACCTTCCACCCAACCTTCCATTCTTCCTGGGCTCAGCTTTTGTTCCTGGTTTCTTCACCTTTCCCCTCCCCCTTTGCCTTGAGGTGCAGGGGAATGGGGGTGGGGGTTTGCAGTCGGTTTTCCCGCCACATCACATGCTTTCTTAGGAGTAGGGGAAAAAAAAAACAAACCTCAGCCCAGTGTTTATCTCTCTGCTTCCACGTGGCCCCCTTTCCAAAGGGGAAAAAGTCCTCAAAAGTCCAATGTGGGTCTGCCCACAGCTGCAGTTTCCCTCACACACAAAACTGCTTCAGCCCAAGTCCACAAAACTCCAGTCTGGGTCTGCCCATGGTCACAGTTCCCTCACACACGACCAGTCGACCTGGCTCTCGCCACGGGTTGCAAAGGGGAAACTTGGGTTCTGCGTCCTCCTCCTCCCTCTCTTTTCTTTCCTTTAAACCCGACCTTGGTGTTTTTAAAAGTAGTTCTCCTTGGGCCCCACTCCCTTCTCTGCTGCAGGTCTCCTCCGATGGTTATGGAGATCCTGGCTCTCTCTCCATTTTTTTTTTTTTGGGATGAGCTGCAGCAGGGCTTAAGCTTAAGTTGCGGTTGAGGCTGGGCCAGCCCAGCCCGGCAAAGCCGGGAA
>NW_010168258.1:45437-49032 GCF_000695765.1 Mesitornis unicolor | reverse complement strand
AGAGAGAGAGAGAAGCATGCTCTGCACCCCCCTTAAATACATGAATTCGCAGGAGTGTGGATTGGCTTGACCCTGGTCAGAGGTGGGTCTGACAAAGGCAAAAGGAGTAGCTTTTTCAGGTAGCTTCTTAAAGGGCCATCTTCATAGCCCTTCCCCTGTTACCAAAGACACAACCAAAAACCCCCTCACAGAAAATCCAATACATTACTGGCTTCTTAAAACATATTTTTCTTGAAAGTTATTTGATTCCATCCTATGTAGGTTAAAAATGAATAAAATTCTCCTATCCAGGGAGACACAAGTTGGACACGTGTTGGAAGATTCTGCCAAGCTGGTTGCAAGGAAATGAAGGAAAAACACTTTCCGTTTTATGACTTCTAAAAGTAGTACAATGAAGGACATAGCACATCTGGAATTCAAAAAGCATGTGCAGCAATGGTAGGATTCAGACAAATGCATATTTCAAAGAAAAGGAATGCTTTGAATTTCACATACTTTGCCTTGTATTATTCATGTAAAATATGATTCACTGTCCTGGTTTTGCTGGGACAGAGGTTTCTGGTTTTTTTTCCTTTCCCTCCTAGCAACTAGTGAGAGCTTTATTTTGGGTTTTTGCTGGGATTTATATGATAGCACAGCAGTATTTACTTTTTTCACGATTTTGGTTTTGAGTCTTTTGCCATCATCTGTGGTTACAGGTGGTTTTTATTTTTTTTTTTATTCTCTCTGCACAAGAGGAGGGGGATGGAAGTGAGAGCCCAGGATTCTCTAGGACAGGTCTCCCAGAACAGATGGAAAGCTGGGGAAGGACTTTTTACAAGGGCAGGTAGTGACAGAATGAGGGGGAATGGCTTTGAACTGTAGTTTTAGACTTGATATTAGGAAGAAATTCTTTACTGTGAGGGTGGTGAAACACTGGAACAGGTTTATCAGGGAAGTTATGGATGCCCCCTCCCTGGAAGTGTTCAAGGCCAGGTTGGACAGGGCTTTGAGCAACCTGGTCTAGTGGGAGGTGTCCCTGCCCATGGCAGGGGTTTGGACTAGATGATCTTTAAGGTCCCTTCCAACACAAACCATTCTATGATTCTATGATTATATGATCCAGGTATGATGCAAGCTGACCAATAAAGATGTATTCTATCCCATAAATACCACACTCATGATAAATTAGGTTTGTTTGGGTTTTTTTGTTGTTGTTTTTTGTTGTGTTTTTTTTTATTTTTAAGCAGTAAAGGTTTTACCAAAGATTAAGTAAAAACTTAAAATAAACTTTTCAATAAAAATATTAACTCTTAGTTAGACCTATTGAATTTTTTCCCTTCTTTTTATATTTTGACCCCTCAAATTAATTTATGATACCTCAGTTTTCTGTTTAATATAATAATCATTTACTACAGTAGGGAAATCTCATCTACACAAAAACTAGTATTGCATTTTTATTGATACAATGTGTTGAATTTTTTGGTTTTCTTTTTTTTTTCATGCCTAGACTTCGCGAACGAAGATAAGGGAAGGACACTACCCACACTTGCTGCAAGTGCGCTGATGGCTAAAAAGGCTGATGCAGGATAGGCAAGTCTGGTTTTGGGAAGCCGCGGTTCTTTCTGCATTGTCTTTTCTCCTCGAGACTGATTCTGCGTGCATTCTCAAAGGAGACAGCAGCATCATGAATAGTGTGTCTCTATGTCTCCTGATTGGAGGCCAGGGTGGACCACTAATGGTACTCAATATGGCCAAAACTGAGGTATTGTTTCAGGGAGTCCTTGTATCTCCTCTTTGGGGCTCCTCTGTTATGGCAGCCGGTGGTGCGTTCACCACAGAGCATGTTCTTAGGGAGGCGGTGATCCTCCATCCTGGAGACGTGCCCTGACCAGCGCAGTTGCGTCCTCAGCAGCATGGCCTCAATACTGGTGACCCCTGCCTGTTCAAGGACAGTGACGTTAGTCACATAGTCAGTGCAATGGATGTTTGACGGAGGCAGCGCTGATGGAAACGTTCGAGGAGTCGCAAGTGGTGGCAGTAGATGACCCATGATTCGGACCTGTATAAAAGGATAGACGGTACAATGGCTCTGTAGACACTCATTTTTGTACTTTTCTTCAGGTGTTTGTTGCACCAGACTCTTTTACGGAGTTTTCCAAAAAGTCTATATGCCTTTGCTAACCTTTAGTCTATCTCTTTGTCAATCTTGCCATCCGAGGCAATGACACTTCCAAGATAGTTGAACTGCTGGACTGACTTAAGCTCTGATTTGCCTACAGTGATGTGGGGGTGATGGAAGACTTCCTGAGGTGCAGGTTGTTAAAGAACTTCTGTTTTCTTCAAGCTGACTTCTGGCCTAAAAAGCTCAGCAGCCTCTGCAAAACAGGATGTTAAGAGCTAGAGAGCTGCTTCTGTAGGAGCAATGAGGGCAGCATCGTCAGCAAAAAGCAGCTCGCGGACAAGGTGATTAAGGGTCTTAGTGTGGGCTTTCAGTCGCCTTAGGTTGAATAGGCTCCCATCGGTACGATATCAGATGTAAATGCCGTTATCTTCATCGAGGTCTGCCGTGGCCCTTTGGAGCATCATGCTGAAGAAGATTGTGAATAGAGTTGGTGCAAGAACGCAGCCTTGTTTCACACCATTGGTTATTGGGAAGGACTTAGAGAGTTCATCGCCATATCTATCTTGGGCGCGCTGATCCTCATGTAACAGGATAATCATTTTGAGGAACTTAGGAGGGCATCCTAATCGTTCCAAGATCTGCCACAGGCCTTTTCTGCTCACAGTGTCAAAAGCTTTAGTGAGGTCAACGAAAGTTATATAAAGCCATTTATTCTGTGCCCTACATTTCCCTTGGAGTTGTCTGAGGACAAATACCATGTCTGTGGCACTCCTATTGGCTCTGAAACCACATTGCTTTCAGGCAGAAGTTCTTCTGAGATAGCTGGTACTAATCTGTTCAAAAGTATTCTCACAAGAGTTTTGCCAGCAGTGGAGAGCAAAGTAATACCACGGTAATTTGAGCAGTCTGATTTTACTCCTTTCTTCCTGTAAAGGATGATAATGACTGCATCACAGAGATCCGATGGTAGTTCACCTTTTTCCCAGCAGCGCACAATGAGCTTGTGAAATTTAGCATGGAGTGCTTGGCTTCCATGCTTCCAGACTTCAGGTGGGATTCCATCAATCCCAGCTGCCTTGCCAGTTTTCACCTGCTGTATGGCCTCAAGAGTCTCTCCCATAGTAGGGGCTACATAAAATTCATTTTTCACCGGTTGTTGTGTAATATGCTGGATTGCTGAACATTGGACTACACGGTTGGCACTAAAAAGAGTCTGGAAATGTTCAGACCATCGATTCAGGGTAGAGGTTTTACCTGTGAGAAGCATTTGGCCATCTGCACTCAGTAGTTGGTTTGGAGCATGGTGTGTGGGTCCGTACACTGCTTTCAGAGCCTCATAGAATCCTTTGTAATCACCCAAATAGGCGCATAGTTGAGCCCTTTCTGCTAGGTTGATCCACCACTTATTCTGGATGTCTCGAAGTTGCTGTTGGAGCTTGCTGCATGCAAGACGAAAGGCTGCTTTTCTTACATGACCAGATGGCTGAGCGA
>NW_010168258.1:0-45273 GCF_000695765.1 Mesitornis unicolor | reverse complement strand
CTTCAAGTCTAGTTTGAAGATTTGTCTGGAAGTTGTCTCTCACTGTAGCTATTTGAAGATTGCTAACTTGAAGTCTAAACCTAAGAGGGGTGGCATCCCAAGGTTGTTTACGTTATAAACATAAGTTTACATCGCACTAGGCGAAGGTCTATTTGACATTCTACACTAAGCATCACTCGGGTATGACGGACGTCACGAACATATCTCTGGCACACTAAGACGTAGTCAATGAGGTGCCAGTGCTTGGATCAGGGATGCATCCAAGTTGTCTTCAAGCTATCTTTCTGCTGAAATATAGTGTTGGTGATGGTGAGCTGCTACTCTGCACAAAACTCTAGCAAGAGGCGGCCATTGTCATTGCAGTTTCCAACACCATGCTTGCCTAGTACTCCTATCCAGGCTTCAAAGTTCTTTTCTACTCTGGCATTGAAATCACCGAGAATTATGATCTTATCATCTGCAGGAACCTTTTAGGTGAGGCGGCGCAGGTTGGTGTAAACTTTATCCTTTTCCAGAGGGTCAGCTTGGAGAGTTGGGGCATATATGCTGAAGAGAACAACATTTTGCTTGTTGTGTAGTGGAAGGCATAGGGAGATGATACGATCGGAATGACTTGTCGGCAGTTTTTCAAGTTTGGAGGCAATGGAGTTTTTAATCGTGAAACCAACTCCTAAGAGGTGACTTTCAGTTTTGGGTTTGCCTGACCAATAGGGTGTATAGCTGGCACTATGTTCTTTGAGGCTGCCTTCCTCATGAAGACGAACTTCACTGAGAGCAGCAATGTCGATGTTAAGTCGTGATAGCTTGGGGGCAATTAGAGCAGAACGACGGACAGGACGTCCTCTATCGGCAGTATCAAGCATGGTTCTAATGTTCCGGTATGCGAGTGTCAGTCTGAACACACCTTTGGAGGCAAGGTATATGCCTTTGTCTCTTTGTGTTTGTTCAACCGCGTCAGAAGACGCTCGTTGGCCACAGTTAGCCAACTGGGTGGAGAGTGGAGATGAGCTTTGGTTAGACCACCTTTTCTAGGCCCCTCTCCATGTGGAGCAAGCAGTGCTCTCCTTAAAAAAGGCTGCTTGGTCATTAAGGATGCTGCCAAACAAGACTGTCATCTCCGGGGTCAGTCTCAAGCGCCTGCATGCAGAGTTGGATCTGCGGCTTTTAGTGCACCTTATCACCTGGCATTTCGACCCTCACTTGTCACTACAGGACTTTACAAATGTGGATGTATCCTTCGAGCCTGTTCAATGGAATTTTTTTAGGTGAGACACAGTGTGCATGAAACTGGTTCCACCCTTTACTCCTACGCTTCATCTGCCAGGGCCCAGAGAGCTTGGACGATGACAGCGAAGTCCTCAGGATGCAGGTTTAGTTAGAGTACCCTTCTCGGAGATGGATGGCCTTACAGGGCTAAGAGAGCTCCATCTGCCTGGGTTTGGGGTTAAAGTTGTTCTCCTAGGATGGTTGCCAGGAGGCTAGCAGGCCCATCCTTCCCGTGGACACACTTAGTCTGACCCTTCAGTTGAGACCTGACTAGCATGGGAGACCCTACTGAAGGCATATGCCACCACCAGCATAGCTCGCAACCTCATAAGGGCATGCAAACTGCACCCCTGCATACCCCCACAAACTGGCCAACACCCTTCAAGACCATCCTCATAACACCCCGAGAACTCCATGACACCCCAGCCCACCAATAACCCCTCACGAGAGCCCCCAACACCCCCACAGGCCTCAATAGCCCCTCAACCCCTCCCCTAAACACCACCAGCCCCTCAGTACCTCCTCAGAGACCCCCCCCTTGAACCCCAAACACCTCAATACCTCCTCAAACCCCTCTCATGTTTTTTCCCCTGCCAGCCCCAACCCCCAATACCCCCTCAAACTAACCGCCCAAGACCCCCCCAAACCCCTCTCCTAACAGCCCAGGCCCACAATACCCCCCTGTCCCCACAACAGCCCAGACTCAGAATACCCCCCCAAGCTGTGCCCCCCGTGGTCCCCTCACACCTGGTGGGCACGTCCTCCTCCTGGCAGCCAAACTCGAGGGGCCCCAGTTCCTTCAGCACCAGCCCCAGTGCCGCCATTTTCGCAAAAAAAAAAAAATAAAAGAAAAAAAAAGATAAAAAAGATAAAAACTACGCTACATAATCATTTTCTAATCATAGTTTACATTTGTCATTGCTGTTTTAGAAATTTGTATTTCTTCTTTTTTTTTGTGTGTTGAATATTTGCTGGAGAAAATAACAGAAATCCAGTTGTTGGGCTTTTTCCTTTTAGTGTTCTCCACCCTTACCAATACTTAAGACCTAATAGTGCAAACAGGACATTAGATAACAAATTTACTAGTGTGAATGAGGACTGGTGTCAATTAATGAAGCATCATAATGTCTAGCATATTCAGAAGTTCCTTCAGAGTGTATGAGGGAAAATCATACGAAAAAATTGTTGGTTTGGTTTATTTTCTCAGTATCTGAGAGCAGTTAAGTCCAGTGGGCCCTTTTCTCTTTCCTTTTTGATTTCAGACTATATTATTACAAGGAACATATCTAGCAAAATCTGCAATTGCAGGTATGACTTTCATTAAGACACCACCAACAGTGGGATAAACAATAGAAGGATATTAACACAGAAGTGGTTAATGCACAATTATCGCAATTCTTTCTTAAAAAACATTAGATGAATCAAAGAAAATTCTTTAGCTTAAGATGCAATAGTACAGGGTCAACAATTACTTCACTTCTTTAGATCTATTTCTTGCATATCTGATGAAAATTTTTAAACAGCTTTGGTGCTGGTAATATTTTTAAGTGTTGTATGAGTGTGGGGGTTTGGTGAACTGATTTTTTTTCAAGACTTACAGTAGTATTTTTCTGTCCTGGAAATTTCTGTGTATCTATACTTAAAATATTTAACACATTATTACAGATATGAAAACAAAAAGGACAGCTTATATAAAAAAGGCTCTCAGAAAAAAAAAATCTTCCTCATATAAATTTTGCTTAAGAGAAGTTAGAATTAAACTTATGATGAATAAAATTTGAAAAATCTCATGAAAGTTTTTATGAAGCCCATTAAAATACATGTTTTAATATATTTTAACAAATAGTATACATTTTCAATACTTTGCACCAATCTAAGGAAAAGCTAAGACATACTTGTTTTGGGTATCTGTGAGGGGATTTTGGTTTTTGGTAGTGGGGGATGGCTATGGAGATAGCCCTGTAGAAGCTGCTAGAAGCTGCCTTAGCTCAAATTTCAAACCTACCTCTGACCAGGGCTAAGCTAATCAGCGCCTCTGCAAAATGATGTATTTAAAAAGGGGTCAGCTAATGGCCCACTTCTCTCTTGCCCCAGCCCCAACTAGCACGGCCCCAGTGCAGGCAGCCCAGAAGCTGCCCAGCAGGGCTGGTTGGCCCCAACTTAAGCTCAAGCCTCACTGCAGCTCCAGCCAAAGAGAGCTGGGATCTCTGTAAGAACCAGAAGAAGAAACCTGCAGTAGAGAAAAGAGTGGGATGTGAGAACAACTGTGTAGACACCAAGGTCGGTGAAGAAATGAGAGAGGGGAAAAGAAGGTGCAAGGGGACAGAGGCTCTCCTGTTGGAGGCTTCATGAATGAAAAAAGATATGATTATATAGAATTGTATAATTTAGAACCACCACCTTAAGGATTGTGCAATTTAGAAAGACCACCTTAAGATGACATAGGGATAAAGAATGAGGAAGTATGACGATGCAGCAAGAAAACGACCTGGAAGTAAACCAACTGGAAGCGGAAGTAAACCAACCTGAACCGGATGTGGGAAGTGACACGTAAGATAGTAACCAATCATGTATTAGCTTAGACAATATGGACACATATATGTAACCAATAGAAATGCTTATGTAGTATGACTAAGGGATTTTGGACTATAAAAGCACAGTTTCTGATAAAATGAAACTCTTCGACTTATAACTCTTATAGAGTTGTCTCGGAATCCTGTGGTCATCTTGCACTCTCCTACAACCTGTGGCATAAAGGGCAGGTCGACCACCCTGCAGCACATAGAGATTCAACAGTGGAGCAGAGATCCACATGAGAAGGTTCCTGCCCCCACAGAGGCCATGACTTCATGGGAAGTGTGGGCTGGAGACATCTGTGGGAAGGACTGCACCATGCAGAAGGGAAGCCCACACCAGAGCAGTTCGTGAGGAAAAAGCTGCAGCCATGGGCAAACTCACATTGGAGTTTTGTGGAGGACTTTTCTCCTGTGGGAAGATTGCCGTGTGGAAGCAGAGGAAGGGTGAGAGGAGTCCTCCCTAACCCTGAAGAGGAAAAACATCAGAGCTCACATGGGATGAACTGACTGCAACCCCTATTCCCATCCCTCTGCCCCCCTTTTTTTTTCCACTGGGTGGGGAGAAGGTAAAGAAACCAGGAACAAACCTGAGCCCAGGAAGAAGGGAGGGGTGGGGGAAAGTGTTGACTTTAAGATCCGGTTGTATCTCTCACTATTCTATTCTGATGCTACTTGTAACAAATTAAATTGTTTGGGGTTTTTTGCCCAAGATGAGTCTGTCTTTTGCCTGTGACCATAAGTGGTTAGTGAACCCTCCTTGTCCTTTGTCTTGGCCCACAAACTCTTTGTTATATTTTTCTTCTCCCTGTTCCATCATGATGCTCAGTTGCCACTGGGCTTAAACCATGACAATACTTAATACTTTATATACATACTAACTTAAAAAACTGTGTTTCAATACCATGTTGCTAAGTTATAATTACAAATTTATGAAGTAAAATAAATGCTGCACTATAAGTTAGTCATTGGCAAAATAAAATTAACAAAGAAACTTATATAATTCATCTAAAAGAGTAATCAGAAATAGGATCATAATTGTTAAAGTCAGAAATTTTTATTATTTTACAGTTTCCTGAAAAATGTTTAAAGTTTAGTACACTCTGGGGTTTGAAGGTTTCTAAGGAAATTAGGAATATTTTTTTTGCCCTGAGCTTTTCAGAATAAATTGAATGGTGTTCAGTATTCACTGGTGTTACGAGAACAAGAACTGAACATAGCTCAGGCCACAGATTTTGGCAAAGGACTGCCATTTTTTTTTCCCAGTAATAAAGTACATTCACCAGCATTATATTTTGCAAGAGTGGTTTTTAATTACTTCAGTGCTTTTAAGCAAAATCTGATGTTGGGAGGGTTGTTTTTTCCTTTTTAGTTCATTTTCCTATATGGACTTCAAAATTAGCAGATTTGTAACAGTCATGTATATGTTAAAAAAAAAATCCTGTAAAAATGCATCTGTTTTTGTTTTGCTGTGTATTTCAAGTGTATGTGGAGAATTCACTTGCATTTGTTTATGTATGCATAAACCTAATTATTTAATGCTAAATCAAAGAGTATGTGAATAAGGTAAAAACTACAGTACATAATCATTTTCTAACCATAGTTTACATTCGTCATTGCTGTTTGACACAAGAATTGATAGACATTTTAGAAATTTGTATTTCAATACTGAAGACACACAAGAATGTGAACTTTCTTTGAAAGAAAATAATATACTTTTTCATGAAGATGTTTCGTTGATGTTTCAATGAGAGCATGTTTTCAATGCTTGCTAAAGATGCAGTATAATAACAAAAAGATGGTTGTTGATTGATTTGATATTTTTCATTATCAATTATCAATTTTTCATTGATAATTTGTCATTACTGCTTGACACAAGCATTGATACACATTTTAGAAAATTGTATTTAAATACTGAAAACACACAAGAATGTGAACTTCTTTTGAAGAAAAGAATATATTTTTTCATGAAGATGTTCTGTTTATGTTTTGAAAGAAATAGTCAATGAAGATCAAAGAATATATAAATAAAAAGACACAAAAAGTGAAAGGTATTAGACCAAGTTCCTTTATGAGACAATACACATCCCTCAGTGTAACCTTTTCCATTTTACAACTGTAACTGAGTTATTTAAGATTTTGTACTGAGTTTTAGAAACTAGAAATTTGCAATGGGAAACATACTTGAAAGAAGTTACTGATGTCTTCAGAAATATGCAGGAATGAACTGAGTAATATATACTAGGTGCTTCTAAACTCTAAATACTTTGATGTCCTTGACCTTTTGTTTTTCTACCTTCCCTTCTTTCCACATCTCTCTTCTTTTCCTACATTCCTAGTATCTAGTTGCACACTATTTGTTCTTGTTTTCTACTTTTGTCTGCTTTTTTTCTCTACCTCATTCCTGTTATGTGTATTTTTTTACCTCTTTAAGTCCTCTGCTGTCTTTCTCTGTTTATTGTCTTTGGAAGTATTTGCAGTCTCAATAATTGTACTGGTTGTTAAAGTACAGAGCCTGTGTCCTGGGGAACAAAAGAGGAGGAAAGAAAAAATACTCAAATATGTGCTTTTTACTATTTTTTATAGAATTGTTCCCATGTTTATGCGTAATGAGACTGCAGTCAATATGTTCTGTTTTCTTGGTTTCTTAATGATTCAAATTTTCAAGAATTGTTTAGATATCTTACCTATCTGGAGAATAACACCTGAGCTTGCTTTCTGAAAAGTTAGGTGTGTGCTTTTCTGTTGAGAAAGTGACACAAATTTGGATTACAGAAATGCTAATTTATTCAGTATAATTTGAGCTACTGACTATTACTAGGCATTTTCAAAGGCCTTATTTCCTTAGAAGAAAATAAAGGAAAATTCTGACAGTGACTGTTTTAAAATGATACAGGCTGCTTGTGAGTGTGACTGACATGCCTTTAGTATTGATATTACCTCAAATTATCCTGTATCTTATAACACTTTCATACCAAATGCAAACTTTCATAACCAATGATAAGTGATTAAAATTATTCAAATACTTTAAAAATGTATTTCTAAAAAATCTTTCAAAAAATCTTAAAAAAATACCCACATGAAAATATATTTAAGAGCTTTTCATTCATACAGAACAGTATGTATGGAGGCTGACATTATTTTTGGAAATTGTTGATATAATTTACTTTTCAGTTGTTTTAATAGAAAGATACAGTGAGGTGTCATGGATCCAAATGCACAGGCATGTAGAATAGGAAGGGAGTTGGATTGGTAATTGACACACATTGCTCTTAATATATCAAATATTGTACTGAACATAGATAAGTACACATAGTACATAGCTTCTTCATCAAGATCCACTACAGAGGCTCCAAGCTGAATATAAGCTTTGTACCAAGGGGGAATGAGTTTTGATTTCTAGCATTGTGTGGTGAGGTGACCTTGGCCAGTTGCCAGACCCCTCACCCAATCACCTTCTCACTCCACTTGCCCCCAGCAGGACAGAGGGACAAAAAAAAATAATGGAAGTTTGTGGGTCAATTACAATCATAGGCAAAACAGACCTGACTAGGGGAAGATTAATTTAATTTATTGAAGATTAAAAATAGAGTTGGATGGTAAAAACCAAAAATGAAAAATAAAACACTTTCACACACACTATCCCCACTTCTTCCCAGGCTCAGCTTCACTCCTTCATTCCTGACTCCTCTATCTCCTCCCCAGAAGTGATACGGGGTATGGGCAATGAGGAGCTGTGATCAGTTCGTAACAGCTTCTCTCTGCCACTCCTTCCTCCTCACACTTGACCCATGCTCCAGCGTGGGTCCCTCTCATTGACTGCAGTCCTGCATGAACTGCTTCACCAATAGCATGAACTGCTCCAGCATGAGTCCTTTCCATGGGCTGCAGGAACAGCATGTTTCACTATGGTACTCTCCATGGGCTGCAGAGGGACAACCTGCTTCACTGTAATCTTCTCTGCTCTGGTGCCTGGACCAAATCCTTCAGCTCTTTCTTCATTGAAAGGCTGTTTCTCACACTTCTTTCCTCACTTCTCTCAACTGCTGCACAGCATTTTTTACCCTTTATTAAGTACACTTTCCTAGAGGTACGCTACCCATAACCAAGGGTCTCAGATGTGTCCTGCAGTGGGTCCATTTTGAGCCAGCTGGAACTGACTGTTGTTCAACATGGGCATAGCACCTGGTGTCTTCTCACAGAAACCAAAACCTTGCTACATAAACCCAATGTTTTTATGATTCTATGGTACTACATGCTGTTATCTGTTTTTGAGGTAGAACAGTCCAGCAACTGGGCTAATGAATCACTGAGTTTTTAATTGTATTGAAGTTTGAGACCTCAGTGTCTTACTCAACCAAGTCTTGACTTGATGGTCAGGAACTTTCAATAGGAGGTCTTCCTGGGTTTTCTTCTTTTAAAAGAAACCAAATGTTATGGTTTAAGGGTTGACAGCCTGAAACGGAAGGACAGGTGGTATCTGTAGGACCCTGGGGGGTCAGAGATCAGTACTGTTCCCTCCCCTTTCTGGCCACAGTCTATAAAAAACCGAAGAGGCCTGAGGCTTTCACAGGCTTTTCCTGGCTTCCTGGACTGATTCCTGGCGCATCTTGGGACAGCTGGGCCTACCTCTACGTGCTGGACAGCATCCACCACCATCCGCTTCCCGGCACCACTGCGGTCCCTGGTGATGAGTCACAGCAGTCACAGTGGCCACGAGGCACTGCTTGGACACTTCCACTTGGGACTACTGGGATTGGGGTTTGTACATAGTTAAATATACTTTATCCCTTATTAATTCCCTTTTCCTTTCCCCTGTTGCTTTTTCATTAAACTTGTTATAATCTTAACTTCCAACCTTGTGGGAAGCATCTTTTTCTCTATTCCCTTTTTTTAATCCTCCCCTGGAAGGGTAGGGGACAATAGAGAGAAAATCCTGCTCCCTGGGCTTGCCCTGAGCCTAAAACGAAAACACCATACTACTGGGGCAGGAAACTACAATGCATTTTAAAAGTACTCATGGTGCAAGCAATCTAAAGCAAAGGCTTTGAGGATTTATTTCTGAGTTTTATCTCTTCTGTAATTTTAGACAGTCATGAAAATCAATTAAACACCATAATACTGAAAAACAAGTTGAAGTACCTCTAATTCTGAAATGTTTTTGTTCTTTCTAAGGAGCCAATAGAAGAATGTGATGGTTTCATGTCATAAGTAGATCCACACAAGTTTCAGAGCAAAATAAATAAATGTTTCCTTTTTTATGACCAAATGAAAATATACATTAAAAGACCATGAAGGCCACTCATTTGAGAAACTGAAAATTAATTTTAGTTAGTAGACTTAGTACTGAAAGTGGAACTATTTCCAATATGATTTTAAATTTTTGATAATAAAGTGAAATTTTATTCTGGCTTATGCTACCATTCAGGCAAATTAAGAACAGAATTTTCCTGTTTATCTGACTTCTAATCATGCTGTCTATGGAGTACTATCGATATTTTATTATGCTTATAAATTAAATGAAAAAAATACATGCATACCAATACACTTCAGAAGTACTCAGATATAAATCACTTAGAAAACACAATTGATCTAGAACAAAAATGTATCATCAGTGAGCTTAAAAAGACCCCATAAACTCAATTTGCATGTCACTTCCTCCACAACAGATAATAAATAATCAAAATTTAAATCAGAAAAAAACAACCTTCTACTTTATCAAAGGTGCCCAAAAGACTTCTGTTCAGTCCTTCCCAACTCACCCTCTTTGAGTGAGAAAACAGATTTCTGATGTATTCCATATATGACAATAGTACTGTAAATCTTTAATTGTGCTCTGTGCTGCAAAAGGATCAAGTATTCTTAGAGGAGAATAATGAAAAAGGAAGACTGAAAGTGGTATGCATTAACACTTGCAAGTATTAATAAATAGAATATTTATTTCCACTGATGTTTCAAGAGACTGTCTTTTATGAGGTAAGATGGTATCCATTAAATTTAGCCAAGATATACCCATAAAAAAGTCTTTTCCTGCAACAAATAACATCATTAGGAGTAACTAAACTTGTTTTATCACTGATTATTTTTATACTATCTGTGAAAATGGCAGTTCTTTCATTTCAGTATTGTATGGAAGAAAGGGGGAGGGGAAGAAGAGTTTTCATTCCCAATTTGAGTGAGCAAGGTTGTCTTCAGCATATAAATAAAGGAATAAATTACCTCAGAATCTATATGAAGATAATTTTGTCTTTGCAGATAATGAACTGTTTTTAGTGGTGAAACTGAAAATGAATCTATTACTAATAATGAGGCTGAGAATGAAATAGAATTATACATCACCTCTTAGGGCAAAGATGCTACATAAATCATAGGATAAAAATAAACAGGGAAAGTCAAGGACATTAAACCAACAGAAATATACCCTTGTATAGTGTAAATGTACAATGGATGATGCTTGAAAGTTTAAGTTTCTATCACTAGCCTATATTTTTGCAAAGAAATAAATGTTCTGTGCTATAGAATTTGTTCTGTATGGTAAATTAGAGTTGCTGAATTTAATATGCTAATAATCCATTATATAAATTAGTCATCTGTATTCATGGACATCTGTTATCAAAATTTCAGCATGGCATGTCCTATATGGCAAAAAAATGATTTGCTCAAAAATGGTTGCTTAGTATTCTTAATAAGATAGGTAGGGAGAGCACATGGGTATTTTCCCCTTTATTCGTGGTTCTCTACTGCTTGCTTAAGAACCAAAAAGAATTTGTTTCCCTGACTTTACAATTTTCTATCATACACTTCAGGTGCAGTCAGCCTTGTGTGCCCTACCATATGCTTTCTCTATACAGAGCAAAGGAGTGAACAGTGTAGGCTGAGTGTTAGATTTTTGAGGTGGTTTTGCTACAAATACAAATATTCTACTTTAGTAGAGATGAGAAAATACAGATGTACAAGTGGTTTTAAACTCCCTAAGAATTAGGCCACATTTTAAGGAACATAGTCCTCTAAGTGATTTGAAGAGAACAGCTTTAACAATTTATTTGGTGCTTCATTGAGCTTGGTATAACCTGAATAGTAACAGATCTATTTTACTTTCGTGGTTTTTTTTCAATGGACCGCTCCATTACTTTGCAATTAGAAGTTAATCCATCAATGTCACTAGTATGGTGAACAACTCATTTCCATATGGAAATATAAATAAGAAAACAGACAAATTATAAAGGTTGCAGTAATTTCTTCAGTATATTGTGGTTTCTTTGAGGGAGCTTTTTGTTTTGTTTTCTGGTAGTGGGGTAGGGCTATGAAGATAGCCCTGTAAGAAGCTACCTGAAAAGCTCCCCTGGCTCCAAATGTTAGACTGACGTCTGACCAGGGCCAAGCCAATGAGCACCCCTGTAGGTTCAAGTATTTAAGGGGGGTGCTGCACACACTCTCACTCTCTAGTTCTTGCACTGGCCCTGACGAGCATGGTCCTGGGTGTGGGTGGTCCAGCCCCAGCCCCTGCCATGGCCAGGCTGGGCCAGCCCAGCCCAGCCCCAACTTAAGCTTAAGCTTAAGCCCCACTGCAGAAGGGAGGGATGGGAAGGTGTTTTGACTTTAAGATCTGGGTTTATCTCCCATTGTTCTACTCTGATGTTGGTAACAAATTAAAATTGTTTAGTTTTTCTCCCTGTGATGAGTCTGTCGTTTGCCTGTGACCGTTTAAGTGGTGAGAAGCCCTCCCACTCCTTATTTTGTCTAACCCCTTTTTGGGGCATCATGGCGCTCAGTTGCGCACTGGGCCTAAACCACGACACTCAGAAAAAAAAAGTTTTCATTAAAAAGATTGCTTAAAAAAAAGATTAAAAAAGTCTCCATTAGATCTATGTACTTTAAAAATCTTCCACAGTTTTCTGAAAAAAATGGCCAAACTATAGCTTTTTCATGTGAAAAAGCTTACTCTGATTTTAAATAAGATACTGGCTATATTCAAGGCTATTGAATATTCAAATACATTGTCATTGAAGTGTTTCTGTGTACAATATAATTTTCTTGCATAATTTTACTTTTTCAGACATTACTTAATGGAACAGGATGGACTGTCTTAAGGAAATAAGGAGAAAATGTAATTATTCTTGCTGTTTCTAAATGTTTCTCTGTTCTTGAAAGTCTTTGTTGCTAGCTAAATATGAAAGACTAAAGTAGCTTCAACTCTGATTTACAGTGGAAACTGGCAATTCAAAGGAAGTATAAAATACTCAATTCTCTGATTATAATGCAAAGTACTAGGGTAAAAATAAAACAAATTATCAGTGATTATCATGTTTTTTTGTTTGTATTACCTAAATCCTAGAAAGAAATAAAGAAAAACTACCAAATCTTAATTCAAATATTATTGAACACTGATGACTATTGCTAATTATTTTATCTTTCTCATACACATCTTAAAAAAATCACTTTTCAAGCTTTCTCTAGGTTCATGAATCTCAAGTATTTCAGTAAGTTTTGTGTTTCTAAATAATTCTATAACTTTGAAAAATACTGTCATAATGTTCAGAAACGAACTTTTTGAACAGGGGAAGGCGGGTGCATACACACACTGTCATACACACAGAAGCAGTAGTCTTTAACCTTAAAGCATATTTGAAACAGATAACAAATATCACTTCTTAATAAGCTGATATTTTGTTATGGTTTAAGGGTTAACAGCCTGAAAGGGAAGGACAGGTGGTATCTGTAGGACTCTGGGGGTCTGAGATCAGTACTGTTCCCTCCCCCTTAACGGCCACAGTCTATAAAAAACCGAAGAGGCCTGAGGTTTTCACGGGCTTTTCCTGGCTTCCTGGGCTGATTCCTGTCGCATCTTGGGACAGTTGGGCCTACCTCCACGTGCTGGACAGCATCCACCACCATCCGCTTCCCGGCACCACTGTGGTCCCTGGTGATGAGTCACAGCAGTTGCAGCAGAAACGAGGCACTGCTCGGACACTTCCACTCGGGACTACTGGGACCGGGTTTTGTATATAGTTAAATATCGTTTGTCCCTTATTAATTCCCTTTTCCTTTTCCCTGTTGTTTTTCATTAAACTTGTTATAATCTTAACTTCCAACCTTGTGGGAAGCATCTTTTTGTCTATTTTCTTTTTTCTCAATCCTCCCCTGGGAGGGTAGGGGACAACAGAGAGAAAATCCTGCTCTCTGAACCTTTAAATGGAGACATATTTCTAAACCATAGACAGTTGAGAGACAGAAGGTAATTTTCCATATCAAAGATAATAGTATCTACAAAATGTATTTTTGATAACAAGAGAGAAGAGCTATGTTGGTGGCTAGTTTTTATTTGTGGGTTTTTTTAATTTATTTTAATTTATTTTTATTTGTTATGTTCTGTTTTCTTCAGATAATTAAGAAATTAAATAATAATTAAATTATTAGAACAACCCAAACCAGAGCAATAATAATACTACCAAACTGCAACAAGAACAGGAACACTGATAATAAACCAATCAAAGTTATACTCAGCTCACAAACAACAATCACTGGCCGTACACCAATGATGACACAGCAAGGGATAGGTAAGCCTCAGGAGCCAAGACAGATTGCCATCACAAAGTGAAAGGGAAGAGATCAAAAGAGGAAGGAAGGATCAAAGGGCCAAAGTCATCCCCTGCAAGCTCCAAATCAAAAGATAATATATATAAAAAAATACCTACAAGTACAGATTTGATTAAAAGATTAACTTTTAAAAGAGATAAAACTTCCCTTTTTTCAAAACATATCTGCTATAGTGTCTTACACAATAAAATAAAAATAAACATGGAAGTCCCTAAATTAATGGCTGGGACTTCATCCAATAAAAGGCTGAAAGAGTACATTTACCTTTGTCAGTCTTTCCCTGAAAAGTGTAGCTCAGTATTTTTGATGAGCTAGTCAGCTTCATTTCAGGGTCATCCTCGATGTTGTTCTTTGGTGTGTCCAGGCAAACGGTCACTTCCCATTGTGATGGCAGCGGGAAGGGAAATATATAGACATCTTTGTTAATATGCATAAGATTTGAAAGTAATCTGTTCCTCTCCAGGTAATTTTTAAGAAATCCAGGGCTGGTCACTTAAACCAAACTTTATATAGGGACGTTTTTCACTGTATATTGCAAAGGAAGGAATTGCAGATAATTTCAGATACAACTGAAGACAGTGGAACTGAGATCTAAAATACAGTGCAATTTAATTTTAAAATTGAGGTCTAAAACTTAGATCTCATAAGTCCATGAAAAAGAATATTCCTATTCCTAAGGGAATTTACTTTAATTATGAAATAAACAGTCTTGTAAAATAGTACATGAAGATGATTGTAAAAGCAAACCAAAGATCTTCCAGATCTACTTGTACTGAGACTTTTTCTGGATATCTGCACTCAGGGTTCCTTTTTGCAGCACATCTTCTTTCACTAGCTGTGATTTTCCCGTAGAGAGGTAAACTAGATTGCCCGATGTGGAAGACACAATGTTTCAAATGCTAAAAGTGAATTATAAAAAGAAAACATGAGAACTGATGGCTTTTCATGTACAAAAATTTCAAGACATAATTCAGCTTTTCAGTTTGATGTGCACAACAGATAGGCTTGACCAAAAAAACCCTAAACTTATTAGCAAACCTGCTTCAGAAAGTTTCAGTAACCATTAAACAATTTCTCTATTTAACCTCAAGATGTAAAAAGCAAAGCTAGTTTTCTCTCTAATGAGGACAAAAGCTACTGGATGTAACGATTAACTTACTACTTAAGCCTCACTGACATTTCTTCTCTATGCATCTTGACAACCCTCTCTGTGAACTTAACATCACCTTCTCAAGTTCCCCCTGGAGACCAGTATTATCATGATGGGAAGTTAGAAGTGAATACCAGCAACAGATGAATTAAAACTAAAATTTCCATTTGATCCAGCAAGTCCTAGCTACAGGCCAAGCCAGTCTGGTCAATAATGTCTCAGTACTTTAGAATAATGCACTCAAAAATTATTCTGCTGAGCCTTTGCTTATTTGTTATGGGTTTTAACAATTTTTTAATCAGCTCAAGTAAAACTAAATTGTAATTTGCTGTGTAAAATGTTTTCTGATCCCCTTTTCCTTAGGCCTTGCCTACATGGTAGAAACAAGAGATGGCAAAAAGTACAAAAGCATTATTAAATAAGATTCTTAAAGACATTCTACATTATTTTTCTGTGAGTACTTCCTTCTCTTCCTTTAGTCCCACTGGTGTCCTCAATTCAATTTGCTATTCAATTAAGTCTTTTATAAACATTTTTGACATCTTCCATAAAAAATAATAGTTTTTTATGAATCTCATTATTTTACACAGAAAAACCTCCAAACCATTATAAGCAACAGATAACTTTTTCAATTTGTGCTAGAGAAAATGCAATGGTATAAAACTTGAATTAGCATCTATTTATACCTTGGACCTAACCCATCCTTCAGACACAGTAAATAAATGGCAATTATTAAATTTGGAGTAACACAACTAACTTGTACTGTTTACATCAGTGTTCAGCAACAGAACCATCATTATAAACATTTATTGAAACCAAGGCCTGGCAAACAGGCATGCAGCTAGACAACTTTTCATTTAAAAGCAAATGTGTTACAGTTCAACAAAAAATTATTTGCAGTGTAATGTTTTATGTGTTACAGACTGCTACTTATTATAAGAAATTACATCCATGTATTAAAACAACTGTACAAAAGATTTATCTGAAATAAACAAGGCAACTATGGAGCTTTGAGAAATACAGGGAAATCAAGACAAATAAAAATGAGAGTACAAGAAAAAAATCAAAGTCTTCATGTTTCAAAGCAATTTCAACGTAGAACAAATGAAAAAAGTGGAAGGTTTGAAGAAAAATCAGGAATGATGAAAGAAGATTATGATAATAAGTAGTAAAAGTGAAATGAAAAAACAAATTGGAGAAAATAGCATCACTGGAATTAAAAAATAAATAAATAAATAAATAAATGTAAGCTGCACAATATTCTTTAAATGCTCAGGAACACATATATTAGCTGCTTATTTATCCACTTCCACATGCCTAGTACCTTAAAGTATTTTCTTCACTTGTCGTAGTTTAGGCCCAGTGCATAACTGAGCACCACAATGCCCCAAAAAAGGGCTAGTCAAAATAAGGACTGGGAGGGCTTCTCACCACTTAAACAGGTCACAGGCAAAAGACAGACTCATTATAAGGAATAAAAGCCAAAACAAAGACAATTTTAATTTGTTACCAACATCAGAGTAGAACAATGGGAGATACAACCAGATCTTAAAATCAAAACACCTTCCACCCACCCCTCCATTCTTCCCGGACTCAACTTTTGTTCCTGGTTTCTTCACCTTTCCCCTCCCCCTTTGCCTTGAGGTGCAGGGGAATGGGGGTGGGGGTTTGCAGTCGGTTTTCCCGCCACATCATGTGTTTTCTTAGGAGCAGGGAAAAAAAAAAACCTTAGCCCAGTGTCTCTCTCTCTGCTTCCACGTGGCTCCCTTTCCGTAGGGGAAACAGACATCCTCAAAAGTCCAATGTGGGTCTGCCCACAGCTGCAGTTTCCCTCACACACAAAACTGCTTCAGCCCAAGTCCACAAAACTCCAGTCTGGGTCTGCCTAAGGTCACAGTTCCCTCACACACGACCAGTCGACCCGGCCCTCGCCGCGTGTTGCAAAGGGGAAACCTGGGTTCTGCGTCCTCCTCCTCCTCTCTTTTCTTTCCTTCTAAACTGACCTTGGTGTTTTTAAAAGTTGTTCTCCTTGGGCCCCACTCCTTTCTCCGCTGCAGGTCTCCTCCGATGGTTCTGGAGATCCCAGCTCTCTCTTTTTTTTCAGGATGAGCTGCAGCAGGGCTTAAGCTTAAATTGCAGTTGTGGCCGGCCAAGCCCAGCCAGGCAAGGCCAGGGCTGTGCCACCCACACCTGGGGACGCACTGGTCAGGGCCAGTGCTAGAGAGAGAGCTAGGCATGCCCTGCACCCCCCTTAAATATGTGAATTCACAGGGGCACTGATTGGCTTAGCCCTGGTCAGAGGTGGGTCTGACAAAGGAAAAGAGGGAGCTTTTTAAAGGGCCATGTCCATAGTCCTTCCCCCATTACCAAAGACACAACCAAAAACCCCCTCACAAAAAACCCAATACATCACTAAAGCCTTATGGAAGCATAGATATGTAAGAAAACGAACTGCTTTGATTCAATGAACTAGGTTACTGGAGGAGGAGGCAGAAATACCTCCTTGTACAGGTTTAAGCCCAAGGAATCTAATTAGCCTTCTAGGTAGAATTGGTTTTCAAATAAGACAAGTATTTCTTTAAATGAATGGCTTAAGTTTGACTTGAAATTATATTCATGAGCATGATGTTCTGTATGAATATGACATTAAAGTGACTGGGAAACATTGAATGTTTCTGAGAGCCCACAAAATCATCATTGTGGACTTTCATAAATCCTGAAAACATTCTCTTTGATTCTGATTTACTGTGTTTTCCTTCTTATTTACCTTTTGTTGAAAGATTTATATTCTTATTTATTAATTTTTATTTTTTTCTCTGGCATATACCTGTCTCCATTAAAGGCTCATGGCAAGCCCAGAGAGCAGGATTTTCTCTCTATTGTTCCCTAACCTCCCAGGGGAGGATTGAAAAAAGGGGATAGAGAAAAGATGCTTAACACAAGGTAGGAAGTTAAGACTATAACAAGTTTAATTAAAATCAACAGGGGAATTGAAAAAAGGAATTTATAAGAGACAAAGGATATTTAATGATATTCAAAACCTGATCCCAGTAGTCCCAAGGGGAAGAGTTCGAGCAGTGCCTCGCGGCCGCTGTGACTCGTCACTGGGATTACAGTGGTGCCAGCAAGCGGATGGTGGTGGATGCTGCCAAGCACATGGAGGTAGGCCCAACTGTACCAAGATGCGACAGGAAGCAGCCCAGGAAGCCAGGAAAAAGCCCTCACAAACCTCTGGCCTCCTCAGTTTTATATACACTGTGGCCGGAAAGGGGAAGGAACAGTACTGATCTTGGACCCCCCAGGGTCCTACAGATACCACCTGTCCTTCCCTTTCAGGCTGTTAACCCTTAAACCGTAACACACCAAACTGTTCTGAAAGGTCTATGTGCAACCTGAACAAAAACAAAACAGAAAAAGTTGAGTATATTCCATTTTACCTTTTGTTTTTGCTAATTGATTAGTCTTAATGAGTTCTTTCAACCACTTTAAAATGTGCAATACCTGGAGTATTATATACAACCACAGAAAAAATATCCTATAGTGTAGTGTATTTTACGTCCTTTTTAAGCAGTTGTAGGTATAAAGCAAATACACACATGTGAAAGAATATTGCATGCCAGAAAGCTAAAAAAAGCGCATTCCAATCAAAATACTTTGTTCTTAAAAAAGAAAAAATATGTCTTGAAAATAATAGATGTATTGCTAAAACCTCACCAGTCAGAAGTCAGTATCAAAACTCCTTCTGAGGTCATTATGAACAAGAATTGACTTCAGACCACAACTAAACCACAATTTTCAAACTGAAAACTGTTAATGTCTGTGACTTGTTGCTGTAACACTATACCTAGCAGAACACTTTACAGTAAGGTCTCTTACTTATGATTTTCTAACCTAAATAAAATTAAAATTCTTTAGACACAGTACTACTACCAGTAAGTCGTCCTTCCCCAAAAATCTAGTACTCTCAGTTGACTCGAGAGATGAAATAGTGTGTTAATTTGAAACACATTTTACAGAACATTTTGCACTGAATCAATATTTTCCTTTACTATACTGGGGAAGTAAAATCACTTTCAGCATCAGGAGAAAAACAGCTTAAAAATATAATGAGATGAGATCTAGGAAGTGTGAGGTTAGAAGTAGAATAAAACTGAAGAGATGTAGATAAAATTCAAAATAACACATCACGTATTTCTACAGTTTTTGCTAACTATGTTAATTTTTCCTCATCCTTATTATGGATAATAAGGGGTAAGACTGTAAGAGAGAAGTGGAGTTCAGATTAGTCTTTTTTTATGCCTACTACACGTCAGAGCTAATGTGGATAGCATGGATGGTCTGAGAGTCCAGCCTTCATTGCCAGCTCAGGTCCTAAGGTAACACGACAGTAGTCATATTTGGGTACCTGTATTTGTCTAAGGAAGGTTCTGTTACTAAGAGTTGACCACCAAGGTTCAAGAGAAAACAGACTACAACCTATGTGCCAAGGTAGAATTTTGTTTAATGACACAAATATCTATCATACTTAACACATTGCAACTATTATTTCTCTCAGTCCTATCTATGGTCTCCATACCTGGGTAAACAGGAAAAGTTTTATTTTTTCTTTTTACAGTAACTTCTGAATACAGCTCAGCTAAATCCTAACTTACTTGTGTTCCTTTGTTATTACTCTTCCTCCGCAGCAGACACAAGCATCAGTCTCCTTCAACTACCCAATGGCTGATACCGTTTGATAATTTTGCTAGCTATATAGTTAAGCATAGACTTATACACTTCAGGAATAAACTCATATAACAGCAAAGAAAAGAGCTTGCTATTTCATTCTTTATTTCACATCTTAATAGACAATAGCAACATGTACACTGCTTTTACGTAATACTCAGCTGTAGTCTTACTGAAAAAGTGTGGGGTTTGAACTTGAGTGTCTAAAGATGCAAATATTTATTCTGATAAGACAAAAGTTTAAGAGTCTAATATTCCTCAGAAAATGATAGTTAAAAGTGTATACATTTCATTAAGATATAACAATTCCACAATGTATGTTCCTCAGAGTATGACAATATATAGTTAGACAATTTTAAAATTTCTTATCAATACTAATAAAAATAATTATAGATACATGATGAAATCCTAAAAAAAAAAACATGACTGGCAAAGCACTGAGTAATAAAGGACCTGAATATTTATAGATATGCTATAGTGCCATGGACAAATATAGTCAATAGCCAACTATCAGATCTTGTTTCTCTCTAGACAATCTGATGAAAACAATTTAATAAAAAATTTTCCTAATACGTATTCTCTATTTTAACTGAATAGTGAAAGTGCAGATTTGGAGAACTTTTCAAGCTGCACACTTTAAAATTTGTTACATTAAGAGAGCCTTGAGTCCCATATTGTACTTAGGGCCTTGTAAGAGCAACAGAAAAATATATCACCCTTTATTCTA
This sequence comes from Mesitornis unicolor, assembly GCF_000695765.1. NCBI lineage: Eukaryota > Metazoa > Chordata > Aves > Mesitornithiformes > Mesitornithidae > Mesitornis > Mesitornis unicolor. Next base: position 25,235 of record NW_010168258.1, on the reverse strand, counting down.
AACTAATAGGCAGGAATATGTACCTGTAATATTACTTTTATTCTAAGGAATTCTACCTTGTTTTAGTGCATTTGCAACTTTAGCATGAAAATGTAAAGAACATGCAAGGATGAAGCACCTAATTTATTAAATTGCCTATTCTTATTGAAATATAATCTTGTGATAAGCCATCATCTTTGTCAAATGAATGAGGTAGGAAAATTGTAGTTCATAACACATGGCATGATGAGGATGATGTTAGGCAAAGTATAGATATATAGTTAAAGTCACAGATGCACTATAATTTATTAAGATCCACTGTTTTCTGTTTTGACTGAGTAGGCATCAAATTTCTATTGAACAGAAAAAGTAATGATGGGAAGTGCAAAGGAGAAAATAAATCATCATGTGACCAAAATTAAGGCTAAGCAAAAAGCTGAAATATGTGATCAAATGTACAGAGTATATTACCAGTTCTGTCTGTTCATCTTCCTGAGAAAGAACATACAGTGACTGGTAATTTTCATGACATGTGAGGAGACAATGGGATAACGTTTATGTATCCCTACCCAGAATAGATGGGAAGATCAAAGACAGAAGATCATTGATAAATTACATTATATTTTCACATGACAGCTTTTCTATGTAAAAAAAGTGTAACAGTGCAGGCATTACTTTTTAGGTCATTGAATCAAAGTGTAAAAAGTGTAGTGGTCTGATTATAAGCACTCTCACTTCCATCTTGGAAATACCTGTAACAATCTGCATTTCCAAAGAATTTTTATCAGCAAATAGGAAGATGTGTAGTACTAAAAACAAGTAACGTGACTAATGAGGAAAACTGAAGGTAATAGAAAGAATAGAATGCAGATTCAGATATGGATGGTTAGTTTTGATATCAGTTCTGTGCATAAAAAAAGCTGATGTGGTGCAAAATCAGGAAAGACTCAACAATGGTAAGGAAATTAATCAGAAGTAAAAGAATGCCTTAGAAAATAGGGCAGAAGAATAGTTTTCTGGTCTTGATTTTATAAAAATCAAATTTGGTTGATAAAATATGTTGGAATAACAGATTTCTTATAAGGCAGAGTACTTAAGCACATTTTACACTAATGGCTCGATGTCCAGACGGAAGATGGTAACAAGTGGTGTCTCTCAAGGGTCTATACTGGGACCAGTGCTGTTTAATATCTTCATTAATTATCTCGACAGCTGGCACCCTCAGTAAGTTCGCTGACGATACCAAGCTGGGTGGTGAGGTTAATGTGCCAGAGGGAAGGGATGCCATCCAGAGGGACCTGGACAGGCTGGACAAGTGGGCCTAGGTGAACCTCATGAAGTTCAACAAGGCCAAGTGCAAGGTCCTTTAGCTGGGTCAGGGCAATCCCAAGCACAAATACAGGCTGGGCAGAGAATGGCTGGAGAGCAGTCTTGAGGAGCAGGATTTTGGGGTGTTGGTTGATGAAAAACTCAACTTGAGCTGGAAATGTGCACTTGCGGCCCAGAAGGCCAACCACATTCTGGGCTACATCAAAAGAAGTGTGGTCAGCAGGGTGAGGGAGGTGTTTCTGCCCCTCTGCTCTGCTTTTGTAAGACCCCACCTGGAGTACTGCATCCAGTTCTGGGGCCCCCAGTATAAGAAGGACATCAAGCTGTTGGAGCGGGTCCACAGGAGGGCCACAAAGATGACCAGAGTGCTGGAGCACCTCCACTATGAGGACCAGCTAAGAGAGTTGGGATTGTTCAGCCCAGAGAAGAGAAGGCTGAGGGGGGACCTTATTGTGGCCTTTCAGTTCCTGAAGGGGTCTTATAGGAAAGTCTGGGAGGCACTTTTTACAAGGGCAGGTAGTGAGGGGGAATGGTTTTGAACCGAAAGAGGTTAGATTAAGACTAGATATTGGGAAGAAATTATTTACTGAGTGTGATGAGACACTGCAACAGGTTGTCCAGAGAAGTTGTGGATGCCTCCTTCCTGGAAGTGTTCAAGGACAGGCTGGACAGGGCTATGGACAACCTGGCCTAGTAGGAGGTGTCCCTGCCCATGGCAGGGGGGGTTGGACTAGATGATCTTGTAGGTCTGTTCCAAACCGAACTGTTCTATGATTCTAGGATAAAAAAATAATCAATATTACATATTTCACACTAAGTATTTTTTGAATTACAAAATAAATTGTTGATGTTTATAAAAGACTTTGGTATCTCAGGGATTTAATGCAATTCCATATCCATCAGGAAAAAATATGTTGGCAAAATTTGTTAAAAGAATGACAGATTAATAAATTGTTATGGGAACCACTCAGAGAGAGATCTTCTTGTATGCTCAGTAATGTGGGCTCTTCTGAATTATCATTATTATACAACCAAACAGAGGGTTATAAACATTAGAAGAATTTGCGTGGCTTGTGTTCAAAATGTAACCTTGCAAACTTAAAGATTATATTTTACAACACTGACACAGAGAATTCACAATCACCTATTGTACAAGAGCTTTTGTAATAATAGAGACCATCAAGGGAATATTGCTCAAGAAGAGGAATAATCTCTCTTCCATTAGTATTCAGGAAAACCAATGCTGGAACACTGCATCTGATTATGCCTTTGTGATTTCAAGAAAAATTATGTTGAAAAATTGGAAAAATTTCAGAAAAGTTCAAAATGCTGTTCTGTCATCTAGGCTTAGTAAGACTAAATTTAAGTTTGAGTGGTCATCCACTTACAGTTTATTGATGTATAGAGTACATATGCACTAAATTATTTTTCATTATTATTTCAAATGAAGTGCACAGATGAAAAACAGGGAAGCTATACAGAGTTACATCCAGATTCTTTAACTCATGATCATTTATAACTTTAAACAGAATGCATTTTTAAAATTCTACTCCAAAACTTGTTTTCCTTTTATGGGAATAATCAGTGGTTTACTTCCGAAGACTTTTGTTAATAATTCCCTCTTTATTCAGGGAAGAGGCCTTTTAAGCACTTCTAGTGGTTTACATTCAAGCGAAGCTGTGAATATGGAAACACATTTGTGTTGCATCTAAAAATAACTTTTAGCTCTAAAAGAAGAGGTAGAATCTAAATAAAAGTAAAATAGTTAATATCAAAAGTAAAAGAGGTTAAAATTAATTAAAACTACAGACTTCAGAAATAATTCAGATGAGGTTTCATATTTCCACTGGAATTCTGCAAGAGAAAACAAAAGAGAGAAATAACATCTGTGTAGGCAGGAATTCAATTGTGGAATTAGTTCAAGCTAGGGAAAAAAAAAAGAAAAAAAAAAGAATAAACAGAAAGAAAATGGAAGCAACAAATGCAAAAGAGATGGAATGAGAAAGGTATAATTATAGGTAAAGAGAGTTGCTTAGAAAGATTTAAAAGTTTAATAGAAGTGATTTGGGCTTTAATACAGATACATATAGCTGCTGTAAGTCATCTTTCCAGTCCATGAGTTTGATGACGCTACTTCATTTACAGTTCTTTTGGGATTTTGACTTTTTTGTGGGCAGACCCATAAAAAAGTTTGTGGACAACTGCCTCCTGTGGAAGGCACACCACGTGGAAGTAGAGGAATAATGTCAGGAGGCCTCCCTACCCCTGAAAAGGAAGGAGCAGCAGAGACTGCATAGGGTCAACTGACTGCAACCCTCATTCTTGCCCCATGTGCCTCTAGGCATGGAGGTAAAAAAACTGGGAACAAAGCTGAGCCTGGGAAGAAAGGAGTGGAGGAAGGTGTTGTCTTTAAGATCTGGTTGTATCTCTCACTGTTCTGCTCTGATGTCACTGGTAACAGATGAGTTACTCAGCAAAATGAGTCTGTCTTTTCCCCATGACCATAAGTGGTGAATGAATCTCTCCTGTCCTTTGTCTCAGCCCACAAGCTCTTTATTATATTTTCTTCTCCTCATCCCAGTGGGGGGAATAAGTAAGTGAGCAGCCTCTTAGTGCTCAGTTGCCCAGTGGGCTTGAACCATGACAGGGGGGCAGTGGAAGTACTGTTCTCCTCTTTCTGGTGACCAGCAATAGGACACAAGAAATGGAATGAAGCTGCATCAGGGGAAGTTCAGATTGGACATTAGGAAAAGGTTCTTCACTGAGAGGGTGGTCAGTCACTGAAATAAGCTCCCTAGTGGAGTGGTCACAGTACCAGCCCTGTCAGAGTTTGATGAGTGGATGATGCTCTTAGTCATATGATTTATTTTCAGGTAGTACTGCAAGGAACAGGGACTTGAACTCGATTATCTTTATGGGTTCCTTCCAATTTGAGATATTCTGTGATTCTATGATTCTAGTATAGTGAAGCCACCTATGTATTTTACAATACCTGTAAATTTAGCTCTGTAGTTCTGTCTTCTGAAACCCCTACAGTCTCAAAAGATTTGTCATTTCACATTATTCTATAGTTACTATAGTGGAGATATATTTCAATCTGGAGGTTGTTTACAAAATGCATGAATTACACACTTCATACATGGCATACAAGATAGTCTATTGGCTATATGCCACTGCAAGACTTTAAAAAAAAATGGAAGAATCCTCCTGCTGCCATAAGAATTATATAAACCTATAATCCCTTGGCAAAGAAGTACAAACACAGTGGAAAATCACTGCAAACTATCTTGGCATACAAAAATAGGTCTTAAAATTGAATATAGTATTTAAAATGTGATATAGTTATGGATATATGAGCATATACAAATTTATGCAAATGCATTAAGATGAAAATATGATTAAAATAAACTTTTTTATGAAAAATGAGTTTAACTTTTGTTGAAAATGGAAAGATACCCAAAGGATAACTATAGAATAACAGTGAGGAGTGTTAAAATAAGAAGTTAAACATGGAAAGCATACAAGATACAATCCAGTCTTTCATTTGGTTTGATGTGATTTTCAAGTGTTAAAAAATTCTGCTGACTTTTCTATGACTCTGTTCCTGAGCTGACAGTTCATGGAAAGATGAGTTAAATATTAAATACTTTACTTAAAGTAAGTGTGGAAACCTAATCCTGTGACAAACAAAATTTGTAAATGCATCTGAATACTGGTGCTTAAGCTGACAAGTCAAACACTGTGATATTAAAAGTGTTTTCCCATTTATGTCATGTTTTCAAACATGTAAGCAGAAATATTAAAAATTCTTATATACTTTGCTCACCTGCAGCATGGAGAAACAATTAGTAATGTGTCCTAACCCTCTGGTCATAACATCTTTCCTGCCTCTCTCAATATCAGACAATAGAATTTTCCACTTTATTAAAAATGAGTACTTTCTCTTTTCACAGACTCTATGAAAAATTTCAAATAAATTTTGTTCAGCAGTAAATTTGAGGCGTTATTCTTCATAAAGATTCATTAATGGCATGTTATCTTCTTTTTTTTAAGTTTATGTTTATTTCTAAGCAAATATAGAAATTAGTGAAGATTCCTGTAGCTGTCTTATTTCCACTTTGGAAAGAACTAGAAAAATGACAGAAACCAAAATTTTCAGTCTACAGTCTCCAAGCTAAAAGAATTCTATTTCAAGTGATAAAATTTAAAAGAATGAAAACAATTAATAAAATAAGAAAATTATATACTAAATAGTTTCAGAAGAGCTAAAGTCAATTCATCTATTTCAAAGCTACATTTGGAAATACATTAAGTCACAGTAATGAATCTGATTCATACCTCTTTGACCTCAGTTTTATGTTTTGACTTCGAATGATATTAAAGTACATGTATAACCATGGCTAGGTTCATGTTGTTATCTCCTGACACTCCCAGAGGTTAACGAATTAAATGCATTAAGTACACACCTGAAAGCTCCATACTTATGAATAGAGGTACTTTCTTATTCAAGGAATAAAAATTTAAAAATAAAAGAGAGGAGGAAATAAAAATCGTATTTAAATGTTTCCCTTATTGAGAATTCGGAAACAATGGTCTGCTCCATCTCAGAAATCACAGTAGAACTGGAAAAGGTTCAGAGTAGGGCACCAAGGATGGTTAAAGTTATGGAGCTGTTTTCACACAGGAAACTAAACTAAAATTCTTCAGTGGAGGAGGAGGTGGTTAGAAGATATAACAGAGATCTACAAAATCATGAATGGCAAAGGGAGTAACAAAGGATTGTTTATTCACTGTCCTTTCCAAGTCAAGAAATCAGATAGCCCCTGGGTTCACCCTAGGTAGCAGGTTCAAACCGATCAAAAGGAAATCTTTCCATTAAGTACAAAGACACTTATGGGCTAACAAATTCCCATATCATATAATAGTTTAAAATGAAGAATATCCTAAGAAAGCTGAATTAATTTTTTGTCTGACCCATTATCACTACCTTTACAGTTTCCCACCATATACATATATCTCTTGGTTTAACCATAATTCTTTTCCTTTGGATACCATGTAAAGCATATCCATCTCTTTATATTTATAAAAGCTGACAACAAAACAGCATCTTAAGAGATAACACATAGTGCCAAACTACAGAGCCAATTCCATAAGGAGAAACAGTGAAGCCATAAGCTATTTCTATATGTGGGAGTAGAAAAACTAGCAGAAATCAACATTATTATAAGCTTGTAGATAACAAATCTCCACATTTGAGCCACTCATCACTGGCCTTTTTTAAAAATACTTTTAATAAACAGTCAGTGGAGTGTAGGGCATAATTCATTTTTTTGTCTGCTTTAGGTTGAAATAATTCAGGCATATAGTTTTCTAAAAATGACTTTTTAAAATGTTTCTTAAAAGCAATAATTTGACAAGTTCAACTGCATTAAGGAATTCAGGAAAACTCTAAATTGGAAAAATGCTGCGAACTCTTAAACAAGAGAAAATACATAGGTAACTATTAAAGAGATAAGTCCTATTATACAGGGGAGGAGCAAAGTTCATCTGATTTCCCTGAATTCCACAATGCACAACACTAAAGCAGAAAAATGTTACACAACAGTCCAGAAGGTGGGCAGACATTTCTTGGGCTGGGTATACTTTCCACATTTTGACAGCTGTTAATTATCCAACTTTTTTGTCTTGAGTAAATTTGGTGCTGCAATAAGAAAATGACCTTTCTTATCCACAGACAGCTCCTGAGAAGGGAACCTTAATTTTCTTTTTTCAGTCAAGGTTATATTATGATATAATAATTTCCATTTTCATGCAAGATATGCCCCACCTTTTACAGCTTAAATGGCACATAAAGTTTAAGGTAAACTATAATTAAAGTGACAATAAGGTGCCTTCTTTTTCAAGGCAGGTTAGGAAAAGCTAACAATAGCTAATTATTTTCACTCTTTTGCAACAACCCAGATATACATAGGTACATAGTATATGCATGTATGTAAAAATTTCTGCCTTGATGCTGTGTTTGTATTATGTTGTCAGAACATCTGATAATTGTTTCATAAAACATCAAAAGCAGTGAAAAATGTTTATTATTTTCCCTTCTCTTGACGATCCAACAAAATTTCAATACATTGGATTTATATCCTAAATTCACTGGATTAGCAATTCTGTAAATTACTAAAATATTTGAATGTCATACTCAGAAGAGACTCCTTTTGCACAGGGTGCTATCTTCCCTATGACATATTTTGCCATATTACTGTGATGGTGTTTATTTTTACACATACATGTTTCTTAGTTATGCCTGCTGCCATTCTTTAACCTACCAAAACTTGATTCTCTGACATTTTCTTATAAAAAATTGAATACAAAGAGGAAAAAAGAATTTGCTCCTCCAGTAAACCCCTTTCTTGTAAGATCTATATAGACGTTTCGCAACTAAAAATAACCCAAAAACTTGATTGAATTTCTGAGTATCCTTGTATTGGGTTTTTCTGGGAGGGGTTTTTGGTAGTGTGAGAGGGCTATGGAGATAAGAAGCTCCTGTAAGAAGCTACCTGAAAGCTCCACTGGCTCCAATGTCAGACCAGCTTCAGACCAGGGCCAAGCCAATCAGTGCCCCTAAGAATTAACGTATTTAAGGGGGTTGCAGCACACCCTATCTCTCTCAATCTCTTGCACCAGACCAGCGCATCCCCAGGTACAGGTGGCATGGCCCCGGCTCTGCCCAGCCAGGCTGGGATGGCCCTGCCCCAACTTAAGCCTAAGCCCCGCTGCAGGTCCAGCCCGAAAGGGAAAGCCAGGAACTCTTCAGAACTGTCAGAAGGGACCTAAAGCAGAGAAAGGAGTGGGACTTGAGTAGAACAACTTTAAAAAACACCAAGGTCAGTGAAGGAAGAAAGGAGAAGGAGGTGGAGGAGGGTGCAGAGCCAAGGTTCCCCCTGCAACCCATTGTGAGACTGCAGGTTGACCCGCTTGCAGCCTGTGGAAATTCACCAGTGGAGGAGATCCACATGAGCAGGTGGCTGCCCCTGAAGAAGCCGTGACTCCGGGCAGTGTGTCCTGGAGCAGTTCATGTGTGAGGGAACTGTGACTATAGGCCGACCTACATTGGACTTTTGTGGACTTTTTTCTTCTCCTGTGGGAAGCGTGTCACATGGAAACAGAGAGAGGCTGGGAGGAGTCCTCCTCTACCCCTTAAAAAGAAGAAGTGGCATAGACCACATGGGATTAACTGACTGCAGCCCCCATTTACATTCCCCTATGCCACTGGACAAAGGTGGGGAGGTGAAGAAACCCGTAAACAAAGCTGAGCCTGGGAAAAAGGCAGGGGTGGGGGATAAGGTGTTTGACTTTAAGATCTGGTGGTATCTCTCACTCTTCTACTCTGATGTTGTTGGTAACAAATTAAAATTATTTTGTTTTTTGTTTTTCTCTGGAAGTTGAGTCTGTCTTTTGCCCGTGAATGTTTAAGCGGTGAGAAGCCCTCCCGGGGGGAGAGGGGTTTGCGCACTAAACCACAACATTCCTAAAGGCTCATTTTCAGCTGTCATTGCACATTCCAACATAGAAATCAATAATATAATCTGGGATAACTGCAATCAGGAGATACTACTTCATCTTATCTCTCATCTTGAATTCATTGAAGAAAGTTCGACTTAAAAATATCAAATCAAAATTTACTAGAATGTCAGTTACTGAGTGTTTTCTACTTAATTTTCTTATCAGTTCATTCTACAGTGAAAAGGATATGAATCTATTATGTGATGAATTCTTTAGGTGGACTGATGCAAATATTTTCTCTGATAAATAGACTAAATGTTATGTTTTAAGGGTTAACAGCCTGAAAAGGGAAGGACAAGTGGTGTCTGTAGGACCCTGAGTGGTCCGAGATCAGTACTGTTCCCTCCCCTTTCCGGCCACAGTCTATAAAAAAACCGAGGAGGCGTGAGGTTTTCACGGTTTTTTCCTGGTTTCCTGGACTGCTTCCTGTTGCATCTTGGGACAGCTGGGCCTACCTCCATGTGCTCGGCAGAATCCACCACCATCCGCTTCCCGGCACCACTGGGTGAGGAGTCACGGCAGTGGCCCCAGCCATGAGGCTCTGCTCGGACACTTCCACTCGGGACTACTGGGACCAGTAGTTAAATATCGTTTGTCCCTTATTAATTCCCTTTTCCTTTCCCCTGTTGTTTTTTCATTAAAGTTGTTAGTCTTAACTTCCAAGCTTGTGCGAAGCATCTTTTTCTCTATTTCCTTTTTTTTTTTTTAATCCTCCCCCGCAAGGGTAGGGGACAATAGAGACAAAATCCTGCTTTCTGAACCTTAAACGGAGCCAGGATAAATTGGCGCCCAACGTGGGGCACGAGTTTGGAAATTAATTGTTAGTATTATTTCCCCAATGAGACAAGTTGGAAGTTATTACTAAAATGGCTTTCTTAACTGTGCTTCTGCAAGGCCTGCTACAGTATGCTTTTGTGACCTCTGTTAATGTTGTTCTGGTGTCTGTCATGCTGACTTGCCCTGTCTCCATGTTATGTTGCCATATATTTTGGACCGTGATGCATGCGGTCTTGAGTTGGGTTAAGGCTTTGCCTGAGTACCTTGGCCACAACCTCATGAACATGCTTATGAAAAATGATTCTGTTCCTTTGCCTGGCAAGCTTGAGACACAGGGCTTTGGAAAAATGAGGAACAGCTATTACGATTATGTGTTATGGTTCTTCATTGTAATTCAAATGGCTCTAATTGTAAGGCTGTGGCATGCTCAGATCTCTTTGCATGAGGATAATATCATCTTAAAAGCCGCCCTGGCGGCCCTGGCCCCGGCTCCGGCCCCGACTACGGCACCGCTCCCTTCTCCAAATCCAGCCTCGGCCCCTTCTCCAGCACTGGTTCTGGTCAGAGCTCTGGCCCAGCTCGGACTCTGGCTCTGGCCCTGACTCTGGGTCTGGCCAAGGTGTCTGGCCCTGGCCCCAGTGCCCACCCCTGCTCTGGTGGCCGCTGACCCTGCCCCCATTTTGGTGACGGCGGGACCCGCGCCAGTCGCCAGCGGGGACATGGGCAGTGTGGTCCAGTTGGCCCCAGTCACCACCCACCGGAAGTGCTCCGAGAAAACGGACCGCCCGGTGAGGGACCAGAATTTAGACACAGAGGCAGGAGAGGGACCATCTCAAGGGGAATCACAGCCAGGAGTCAAAATTCTCTCCCTGAACGAACTAACAATTTTACAAAAAGACTATGTTCAGGAGGATGGTGAATCACTGATGACATGGCTGTTGCAGTGTTGGGACACTGGAGTGGATACAATAGATCTGGATGGGGGACAGGCTAAGTGATTGGGAGCATTAGCAAAGGATCAGGGCATTGATAGGTTTATTTGGAATGGTATCTGCACTCAAAATCTGTGGGAATGTCTCGTAACAGCTCTAAAGAGAAGATATCCTCATAAAGAAAATACAGAATGTAGTTTTACTAAATGGAACACTATAGAGCAGGGTGTCAGATATTTGAGAGAGCTGGCACTCTGACAGGTAATCTATGATGAGCAAACACTTGCAGATCCTGATCAAGTACCATGCAAAGGTTCTCTGTTAAAGAAGTTTATGCTTCCAGTATTCCAACATTTTGGCCACGTGGAAGCAGAGAGATAAACACTGGGCTGAGGTTTTTTTCCCCCCTACTCCTAAGAAAGCATATGATGTGGCGGGAAGACCGACCACAAACTCCCACCCCCATCCTCCTGTTCCTCAAGCCAAAGGGGGACGGGGAAGGTGAAGGAAGCGGGAACGAAAGTTGAACCCAGGAAGAAGGGAGGGGTGGGGGGAAAGTGTTTTGATTGCAAGATCTGGTTGTATCTCCCATTGTTCTACTCTGATGTTGGTAACAAATTAAAATTGTTTTGGTTTTTATTCCTTATGATGAGTCTGTGTTTTGCCTGTGACCTGTTTAAGTGGTGAGAAGCCCTCTCAGTCCTTATTTTGATTAGCTCTTTTTTTGGGGCATTGTGGTGCTCAGTTATGCACTGGGCCTAAACCACGACATATAATGGTAAAGAAAATGAATACTGAGCATATCATAGAATATCAATAGAAGCATCTTCCAGGACATGTACAGACTATGAGCTGTCTAGATGTTATTAGTCTAAATGCCCTAAATCATGTTTCGGAATTCTGTGGTATGCTTATCAACTATGTTGGCACCAAAAAGTAACAAAGGCAATAGGATACTGATATATAGAACTGTTTGCACCACCTGTGCTCAAATGTGCAGACATTCTAAAAGTAAAACTTGAAATTGCTCTTTTGCCATGGCAGGATTTAGAAGCTTTTGACAAAGAGATAACAGGAAGCAAATAGCATGTGAGTACTGAAGGTTGTGAAAAACAACTATATCTATTTCCTGCTGCAGCAAAGTTTGAATTTGCTGAGCTGTAAACATCAATTAGACTCCACTAACTGTTGGTGAAGTCTATTGCTCTTTCTAGGAAGCCATTAATGAAGTCTCAACTAACCTGAAATAGAGAAATTTTCCTTCACATAATGATTAAAATTCAAAATGAGCTAGGTTCACTGTTTAGAGCTGCAACATTATGGAAATTTCCTTCTCAGTTCTTTGCAAACAAGTCATGTGAACAGCTAATGACTGTCACTGCAATTGCTGTGTCAAGCCAGTTCTCTCACAACTTTGCCAAAAGGATACTTCAGGTCAGTGACAGTAGTCACGCACTGTACTTGCCCATCACTTTCACTAACCTTAGTTTGTCGTCATGCCAGACAGAATGACTGGGGTGCAGGTGTTGCTGTAAGGGAGAGAAGAGGTAGTAAGAGGTTTACTTGAACCACCATCCCATTCTTCTGCTCAGTGCTCTCAGTTCCCATGGCCCTTTGGCAATGCAGCAGGGACTGTCAGTCACGCCAGGCCTGACTGCCCAACACATTTAGCTGAACAGAAACTGTGACACTGTGTGCTTCATTCAGCTGCAAGTTTAGAGTGTGTATGTTTTTCTCTTACCAGCTCCGAAAGGGAAACCATTAAAGTTAAGAGTGGAGAAATGAGAAATTGGAGGGGACAGAGTGGGAGAGACAGGAGTTTACAACTTCCAAACACTGTCATAAGTAGGTTTATAATTATTTCTCAAGTCTAACATTCATGATTCACATTCATATTTAACATTCATCTGTTATTCAGATCTTCTTTTCCATCTATAAATGGTTCGATCATGCTTTTTAATACTGAAAGCTAAAGATTCACTTTCTTTAAATTTCTTGGAGTTTCTGAGTTTCTGGATCACTTCCTAAAGCATGTATTGGCATGTAATATGGCTTTAGCAGTCATTAGACTTGTGGTATCAATCCACTGGTTTATGGAAGAAAGGCGTTCCCAAATCAGTTCTCATACAAAAACAAGATAAGACAAACCAGTGGCAATCTTTACCAATCAGACAACATGCATACAAACATATGTTTAATTATTCAGTATGAAAGTGATTGGAGAAAACTGGATGTCATGTGCTAAGCTAGGCAGCTGCTAAAAATGAGTTATATTCTTCTTCCCTTGTTTGATCAAGAAATCCATGGGTTGTTTTTTTTAAATATCAAGTAAGAAACAAAGCCCCTTCTGGCAAAGAAAAACTTGAGCATGCATAAGACAATGTCCATACTCATTCTCTCCTTTGAAACAACTTTGGAATATTTGAATTACCAGCTTATTCAAACCAAAGACAATATTCTTACTTATGACAGAATTTTAAAGATGTTGCTCCACTGTACTGAAATAGTGACATTTCCTTGACTTCAGGATGAAGATATCAGGGCCCTTGTGCCATGTCCTTGAGGAATTCAGCAATTTCTTTAGGCAATATATATTTTAAAACTTTAAGTATTCAGTCTAGGAACAATGAATATGCCATGGAACAAATACTACAATTTTTCCACAAACTGCACAAAAACAGGATTTTTTTATTTAGCCCAGTTTGTTAAACTGTATTAGAATTTTTTCTTAACAATACTAAAAATAAAAATGTCTTCATTGTTCTTGGACAGATTTATTCTGAAAACCACTGAATCAAGTGGTTATTATATATAAATATGTTTATAATGAATAGTTTGACCTGAGCTACTTATAGCTCAATCTATTTTAGAAAATTACATTTCAAAATTCAGTTAACCTTTAAACTTAAATCAAACAAGCCTGGTAATGCTTTAGAAATTTGCTTCACAAGTACATGGCAGAATATACTAACATAATTTGAATAATTACCTCAGCCTATGACTGAAGCCAAGATGCAACACAATACTTTAAAATATTCAAAGGCTAAGACTTCTGGTCTGATATTACTTTCCTCTTGCGTTCTCACTGTCATTGCTTACTTTGCAACTCTGGATAAGGACATTCATATGAGAAACTTCTCTGAATCCCTAACAGCACACAAAAGCAGTAGAAAGTTATTTTGTTGTGTTTCTCCTTTGAAGATGTAATATTACAATTTCATAGTAGGTGGAAGTTTTAGAACAGAGCATCCTCTCCTTACAGTTTCATTTCATCCTGACTGACAACCCATAATTTACACCATGTCATCCTATTAAATTAGGCTATGATTCCCCTGAGATGCACACACTCAACTTCTCACTGCTGTTAGTGGCTCTGTTTCTTTTGAAGACAACAAAGAAGAGCAAAGCCTAATGGAGGATTCTAAATGGCAAGAACCATTGACACAAATTCATTTTTAGCTCAATTTTTTTTAGAAAAATTGTGTTTTTCCTCCAACAAGGTAATGGAACCCCTGGTTATTCTAGTTAATACTATGCTGTAGAAACTCTTTAGAGAGTTCAGTCTGTCTGATGTCACTGTACAGTGTAAAATCTCTTTGGTTTGGGTCTCAGGTCAAATTTTGTGTGAATGGTCTCACCTGAAAGTAAATGCCAAGTTTCTTTCTCCTAAAGAATCAACTCCAATCTTCCAGTTTCCATATGACTTCCAGTGAACTTAAGGGCAAGTAGTATTACCATGTGTTATAATTAAAGCTATTGAAAACAGCATGGCCTAATATGAGATGGGCACAGAAATATAATTCTTTTATAATTCTTTTATAACCACTGAAATAATGATTGCAGTGATGTTGAGGACCACTGTAACTATTTCTTCCTTCCTCAGTTAAACAAGTTTACTCATGTACACACAGTCAGCATACCTCATCAGTGTAAAAAAAATGTACATCTCCAGCTTTAACAGCATTTTTTAGATTCTCAGGTACAACAACAGTAACTGTAATTATACCTTCATAACTGTCAATGCCAAAAGGGAGCAACACTGCAATATCAGAGACTAGGCATAGTTCTGTGTAGCTCAGACTGCTGTTTACTGTGGAACATTCTTTGTAGTCATCTTTTATTCAGCTCCACAAGGCTCATCCCTTCCCATTTATTTTAGTCCAACTAAAGCTATAAAGTACAGATACCATTAGCATTAAAAAATTATTTATCAAGAGCTTTTGAAAAGCCCTCTTATTCAAAGTGGTTGGCAATATGATGGCAATAGATGCTTTTGATTATAATTTCTGTTAAGATGTGCAAGAGGATCATACAATCAGTCCTCAGTAGACTACAAGCCATACAGGGTGACAGCATCAGTAAAACTGGAACAGCCCAATAAAAAGACATATCCTATATCATTAGGGAACTAAAAGGTTTTATTGAGCTAACAGTAAGAAAATGCATGTAGCCCTCTTGTGTTGAAACACCAGTCTGAAGAGGTCAGCCAACAGCCATCAGATCAGCTTTCAGCAGAGAGAAGGTACGATTCTCTGTACTGTGCAGTCATTTCTGTAGCCTTCTCTTTGTGTGCTTATGCTTTTTAAACCTTTAATATTTTGGTCTCCTGAAACTAGAGTTCCTTTTGTTCAATAATAAATTATAACACATAATAAAACAAAGCAAAGACAAACTGAAAATAAGCTTCTGACAAAGCAGTAAAGAAAGAAATAAAAATTTTTTAAATAAAAACCTAGGTAAACCTACTTAGGCACACATTACAGAGGAGCATTTTGTTACTTCCATTACAACAAAAATCAGAAAATCTGAGCAACAGATTGTCCAAAGGCAGACAAACATCATATAGTTTAATACATACTTAGTATATATCTATTTTATGTATTTATTATGTATTGTGTATTTACTGAAATGAACACAGAGCGTTTTTGTAAACACATACAGAAACCCTGGTGCTATAACCCAATTTCCAATGGTTAATGTATGAGTTAAAACTGCTTTGTTATAGTCACAAGAAAATTTTGGCCGATTAAAGTAGGTATTTGTTTCAACAGTAGAGCTAAAAGAACACTTTGACCAATCAAAGTAGTTAAAGTGGGTTGATGATTATGTAGTTAGAATAGGTATTTGTTCAAACTACAAAGTTAAGAAAAAGACTGCAAGATAAATTTGTATAAGCACTAGATAAGGCACGTACCTTGCTCGAGAGAAGAATTAGACAATAGCGTGAGGGATAATAGCTGTGGTCAGACCACCATAAGAATAGGCCGTAACTTTTCTTTTTTTTCTTTATGTCAAAATTATAGGGGTAATCCAATGTCTTATGTGGTGTAATAGTGGGGAACCAATCAAGGTGAGGGGCAGAGTAAAAGGTGATCATCTTATACATGTTCGTATGATTTCGCTTTGTTAAAAATGTATAAATAGGTTGTAGAAATGTATGGGTGCTGAAGCACAATTAGAGGAGTTACCCTTTGTGTCTCCCCAGCGCTGTGAATAAAGAAGTGCCTGCTTATCTACAACTGTGTAGATAACATTTCTTCGTCATGATTGCTACCCCGTCAACAGCTTTACTTTTCTAAGTGCAAAAATAAGAAATTCTTATCAATGAGCAGTAGGTTATGTGAGCCTGGTGATTCTAGTCTATTTTCCAACAACTGTTTCTTAACACTAATGTACCACACATATATATAGGGGTACCATAATAGCACCCCTATAGTCAAGCCCTGGATCAATATTCTACTTGCAAAACAGCTTTATGATTAACTGGTTTTGCCTTCTCCCTCATCATTTGTCTGTTACCATCCCTCCATTGGAAGTCTTCACATTCCTACCAGTCCTCAGTTCTTCAAGTAAGACAGTTAATGGAAGTATTCTGAGAAATAAAACTCAAAAATAGCTAAGTTTTAGTTAATGCAGATGGATTGAGTCAATTTCATTTATTTTGTTAGGAACAGAGCAAGTAAAACTCATGCAACTCACCGAGAAAAAAAATCAACAAAATGGAAATATTCAGCTGATGAGAAGCAATGAGCAATATGAGCAAATTCTCTCCCCTAGAGTGTGGATCACAAGTTGATAGGACGTATTCACAAATTTATAAGAAAAAATTATTGTATATGCTAAGTAGAGGAGATGGGAAAAATAACTCTTAAGCAATGAGTTTATCTCTGCCTTCCATATGAGGACATGGAGCTCTGTTTTTTTCCTGTTTCTGTAAGAGTGGTGGAGCAAGCTGCACTGCACTGCAACAAGTATCTCCATAGGTTACTAATATTGTCGACTTTATATGATGTTCAGAACTCAGTCATTTGCCTAAAATAAATTCACCATGGCTTGGTTTACTTTGACACATGTTGTGATACAATACTGGTTGCTATAAAATCAATCAGAGTGAGAATGGCATAACTCCTCTGCTTGAAGAATCTACTCTTTTCTGTATGTATTTTTTAACTCAGTGAATAAGAGGAAATGACAAGTTACAATGATTAAAAACTACAACCTCAGGAAAGAAAAAGCTCACACGCTATTTTTAACACATATAAACAAGCCAAATATGTAATACATGGATTAATTTCTGATGTTGTTTAGTTTTACAATTTAAAAATCTAGCTTATGATTCAAATTTACCCCAATACTGGCACTGTGCAGTTTCAATGAAACCAAATTTCAGACTACATCTTACTACTGGCAGATATGTACCTACAGCTCTTCAGTGATGATAGTTCAGACCTAACTAAACATCTACATGATAAAATGGATATACTGCAGTGGGTAGGCAGAGAAAAACTATTTCTGAAGAAGAAACAGTCTTTTTACAAGGAGCAGAGAAGCAATTGGTCTTTTTCACCTTTACCTCCTTCCTCTGCAGGGTCAGACTGGTGAAAGAACAGACCTCTGCCCTCTTGTTGCCATGTCCCTGGCTGATCTGACACAGAAGGTGCAGAAGAGACACACACAGCCAGTCAAAAGGCGTTTTCAGACAAGCAGAGCTACAGTTTGGGGAAGGACTGGATTTTTAAAGCTAATAAAAAACCGAAAAAGCTTCTAATAAACACAATTTGTAGCACTAACAAAACCAGAATGTCTTCATTAAGGTCTATATTTTATTTTTTAGGTAATCATAGGAATGGCTCTTCAATAATATTTCTATTGATCAGTTTTCTTCAGGTAAATACATAGCAGTGACTTCATACTTGTTTCTTAGATTTATTTTTTTGGTTATGATGTTATCATTGGATCGCTACCTCAGTTGTCTTGCAGACATGGAGTATGGCAGCTTTTTTAGTAGAATCAGATACTTTACTGCATACTAATAATCCTTTTTGGATATCCAGAGTAAACCTGACAGTGCCTTCAGAACACAAGAGTCAATGAAAGATAAAAGAACCAGCATTTGCCAACCATCTTATTCATTCATATGTATCGCATATCACAGCTCATGTTTGTTCTAAAGGGATTAAATAGTAGCCCTCCGAGTTACTTAAAAAGTAATTAACCTGCCATATATGGGGCCTGGGCCTGCCACATATACAGTCATTCTAAGTAATATCTGTAGACCTGAAAGCATCAGCACTCAACACCCTCAAGCCCTTATATTTTGTTTGCTAAATAATTATAACAGCTTAAAAGTACTAGAAACTTTGTACAAAGTCATATCTATCAGTTATTAGCTAATAAGCTATTTTAACAGCTGTTAATACTTCCGTTTTACATTTTTAATGATTATTTTTGTTAATCTGTAGCTATAAAAGCACACATTATTTATTAAAAAAAAAAGAGAGAAAACAAACCAAAACCAAACTAAATTCTGAAATAAGCAAACAAAATAAACCCCACCATAGCTAGACACAAAGCAGCAAATCTGGTCAAGAGGGAACACACAGATGATAAGTCAAGCCAGAGAGTATTTTCTACCTGTTTTGTATTGTAGCTCATGTTGTTTGAAGTAATGCTCCATGTGCTAGTGAATTTTCTGCCTTCCTCCAGTGTAAAAATATCATATGAACACCTGTGCAGCAGCGAAAGGATGCCTCCTAATACCTATGCATTAGGAGCAAACTGCATTTCCATCAAGAGATGAATGAATCACTTTTAAGAGATTCCCAGTATGACCATGCCTACTTAGTTCTCTTTAGCAAGGACAACATAGTTTGATTCTCACATGTATTTTGACAGAATTTTTAATTGGTGATCTCTGGCATAGCAGTACATAAAGCATGAATTAATGATTCACATAACTGTGACGTCTGTGAGAATCATATTGAGATATACTATTAAGTCTCCTCAGTGTGAAGATCAAGTTGCAAGTACAAGGTTCGCAATGTCTGTGTTTGCTGCAGCTGTATTTTCTGTTTTGTGGGGGATGGATGTGAGGGAATGGTATGTAATATCTAGATTGTCATCAATGCTGACAGGTTTAGGATTTCAAGATCTTATTTTACCATTATATCAGTAGTATTTGACTCCAGAAATCTGTTTTAAAAAACCAAACCAACCAAAAGAACAAAAACAAAAAAAATCCAAGCAACTGACAAAATAACTATTCAGGAGTTAGAACTTCCTAGTAAATGGCACTTTCACTTCATTGTAAATACATACAGTATTATATAGTCTAAATTATATGTCTTGCTGTTGCATGGAACATACAGAACAGCAGAAAGACTATTTATGCACTAAAAAGCTCCAAATAAATAACAATGTGAAATGTAACAATCCAGTTACATGGATAAATTCTCCTTTCCGTGTATTATCAAAATCACAAGGACCAATACGTGTGTGTTGGCAGCAGAATTTCAACTCCACAAGGAGTTCAATGATTTAAGCCTTTTTTAAATTCTGAACAAAAAGAAAATATAATATGTGCTTGATATTTTTTAATAGTTTAGATATACTTATAAAAGTATAAAACCTTATAAAATGAGGCAGAAAGAGGCATCAGAAGACTGTTCAATCACCATGCCAGTGGAGAAACACATTATATCAGTATTGCTTGTTGCGTATGTGTCTCACTTATTCTTAAAAATCTCTATTAGCGGGATGCTACAATGTCTCTGAAAAATCTATTCTAGTTCATTACTGTTTTGATAATAAAATAATTTGTATTTCCACACTGAGCAATAAGTATTCTTTAGAAGAAGAAAATAAATGTTTAGGCTTAAGAAATCTTGAAGTATCTGGACATTTTTTTCTTCTAAATAAAATATCAAAAATAGGGGAATTACCATGGATAATTCAAACCTGATAGAATAATATTTTAGAAATGAAAAAAAATCCTGGACTTTTTAATAATATTTCCTTCTATACTGTGTACTAGAACAAAGACCTCCTGCTAAGGATTGTATCATTTTACTTCCCAGTGGATTACAAACACAGAATTATTCTTTGTCATATAAAAATTTGCATTTAAGTATTAGGAGACCACAGAATCATTCTTAATAAGAGGAGCCCACTATACATTTAATCTGATCTATTTTAACATGCAGCATTATTTTTTTTTCTGAAATTGTCTTTTTCATTGTCTGTATCCGAGAAACTAGTTTGGATACCTGTGTTATAAGCATTTACATTTCTGAGAGACAACTGCTACTAAGTCAGCACTGGAATTGGTGGACATCATTTCATGAAATACCAGCTTTACTATTTTTCAGGAACAACATCAATGTCTCAGATGAACTCACTGACTGAACTAGTATTGCTGCACATCACACCTGGGTATTTTGCCACCAACCTCAATGTGCTTCTTGCTGTGTGAAGTCCTTTCGAGCAGTAACTCCCCTGCTAGCTTGAGCAGTATTAAAGAATAAAGAGCTCTCAGTGTCACAGCAGGTGAGGCAAGTAACAGAGACTTCAGTCCTTAGTCTCTAGTTCTTATTGAATTTTAAAGGAGTTCTTATTTCAAGCATTTCTTTATAAAGTTATGAAAAGTTTCCTAAATATAAATATGTATTCATGAGGAAAAAAAGAGTGATGTTCGGAAAATTATTTGAGACCACAAGACTCCAATTATAAAAAAACAAACAGATAAACAACAACAAAAAACCCAAACAAAACAACAACAACAACAAAACAAACAAAAAAAAAGGAATATACAATGCTCTCAAGCATACTGTGTTCTGAAATGTACATGAGTTTTCACACACAGCCTTTCTGTGAACTCAGGACTCCCATAATTCTCTTTGCATGTCTGATTAAACAACATTTTATATGAGTTCGATTACATTTTACTTACAAGCTTCGTACTGCACAATGACTTTTCCCCCCTGTTTATTTTTCCATTAAGAGGTCTCAAGTGTTTTCTTGCAACTTCCCATCTGTGTCGGGTAATCTTTGTCTAAAGATTCTGCTCCTCCAGTTCAAACAGGCAGACTGGGATTGATTGTTCTAAATTATTCAGTGCTTCTGCTACTGTTGAGTAATACTTGTAGATCTGTTGGCAAGATATTCTGGAAGAGGTCTTTTATAGGCTTTCATATGTTCTGATAGGTTTCCAAACTCCTAATGATAGGCATTATGCATATCTATCAGCTTCAGACCTGATCCTGTATTTTTAATGCATCCTGGACTCCAGTGGCATAGTATTCCAGTCCCTGGAACCAGGCATCTGTGCAAAACAGCTCTAACACTTTACAGATCATCAGGATCCCATTGATTTTACTAGAATTTCTGAGTGCTTTTGGGGATCTACTCCTTTCCTGCCTGCTGAAATGCCTTGATTTTTTTCCAGTGTTATGCAATCTGAAAATTGTTTTTTTTAGTCCTATTGACATAATGTGTTTGTTTTTGAACAAGCAGGATTTAAAACCTAGTTAAAGAATTTGCCTGGAAGGACTTTTGTTGGAAAGATTCTCAACTACTCAGAATATAAAAATATTTTGTGAAATCAAAAACCTAGTAAACATAATTTGTCAGAAAACATCAGAACTTGGCATCATACTGTTACTGCAATTTTGCAATTAAAAACAAGTAGGGATTGGTGGCGTGGATTTTGTGTTTTGGAAGGACTGTTTCTTTTGAAGGATAGAGTAGAAAACTAAGACTGAGAAAACGTGTACAGTAAATAGAAAAAAATGCAGTTGCACAAAACCAAATAATGGGTAAATGGTTTTCATTATTATGAGCGTACACGCTTCAGAAAAAATTCTCTGTAGTTCCCAGGTTCCTTGATTTGAAATATGATGTGTTCATCTTTCATCAGCTATAGTTAGAATAAGAAACAACAGATAAACAATTTTTAAAAATGGCAAATAGTAGGTAAATGAGTTTTCGAAATAGCTTTTCAACTTAGCAGATATATCAATTATAGCAGAATCATCGCAATTTAGGAGTAACACAAGAAATATGACAAATTAGGTGATCCAAATTGTAAAACAAAACTATTTAAAATAGTATAAATATTTCATTTATATATCTCTTTTGGTAAAGAACACATAAAAAGAATGCAAGTAGTTTAAAAATACATATTTTCTCCTCCTAAGCAGAGTTTTCTCCGCATTTTGACCTATTTCATTCAGACAATTTAATAACTAACATAGTAAGTGAATTCATAGTAATCATTGATAAAGAAAACATAAAGGACTCACATAGACCTTTCCTACGTCTGTACATGTTTGCCACAATACACTCCCTGGTAGTTTGCCCATTCTCGTTTACATGGGTCACAGTTTTATCACTTCAATGCAGCTGATTAATCCTTTCCTTTTTCTTTGTGTACTTTCTGTACATTTTCCTGATTTTAATTTGTCAGATAAAAAGTTTTCAGAAATTTGCAAGTGGAGATATAGAAAGAAAAAACTATGGATGGAATAAAAAGGCAGAATAATCATATTTGAAAAGGTGCACAACACAAAGCTTTTCCAAACAGCTGGTTGGACCCAATTGCACTCCAAATCTATTAAACCCTAATGCCTCCTGATTTAATGAGAATACATTATAAATACTAATACATTTTATCTAGCTTAGCATAAGTGTGTCTCTACTTCCCTCTTGGACTTGGCTAATTCAGACTAGGTTGAAGATTTCTTTTTATGATCTTTGATTAAATATGAGCTTTTGTAAAAGCAATACTCTTTCACACAAAAGTATCCTAGCTAGAGAAACATGCACTGTTCACTTTCTTACAGTTGCTCTGGACAAGAATTGTTGTAACAGGGAGCACAACTTAAATCAGAACAAAATGGTACTGAAGGGTTTGAGAAGAGTGGAAATTTCAAAAAGGCATTTATAATTTTGAGGAGGTACAATACAAAAATAATTTGTTGCTAGGAATGTATTTGTAGAGCCCTACAGCTCATGACTATATTATTTAGGGGCTCCAGTTAATCATTCCTTTTATGGAGGCTAGGAATGAAAGCATCAAGTAGACCAACATATGCAAGTTCACACAAACATTATGCTAAACCAGGGACTCATCACAGATGCATTTTTGTCTGATGAATTGTCTGCTATTTTGCCTCCCTTACAATTCTCAGAAAATGTAAACTGAAAAATAATACCCAAATTATAGCAGGTGACAGTGGAAAGATCAGATTCATCCATCTATACAGAAAGTGACACAACTTCTATAATTTCATAAACATCATATAAAACTCATGAGATGGATAGTTATCCACTACTACTTCTGTAGTTTGGTTGAGTGGTTATTAATAGTTAGACAACATATTATCACTATTTTCTCTTAACACCTGATGTCTATAGTAAGTATTTCTTCTTACACCTTTTATAGTAATAAGGCTGTAGGTGCTCACTAATCTCTGTTAAAAACTACATATAATCCAAAGCATTTTACTACATAAATTTAATTTCAATAGTTCCTCTTGGAATTCTTATGTTTTATATTTGAAATAATAATAACATTTTCCCAAAGCTTCTTCACACTATGTCCACAATTTATTTCATTTTATTAAATCTCAGATCATTGCAAAGTCTGCTGCACATTTAGTTTTCATTGCAATTCAGTAACTGTTCAATTTAGTATTTTAAGCAAATGCAATTTTGCAACAGATATGATGTTCCAGATCTATTTTGGATGAAGTTAAGTTTTACAGAATTAGATAGCAGTACACTGAGTTTGTATAAATACACAGTTATCATTCTAAATTTTCTCTCATTAACAGGTCAGTATGGTTTTGTACTCTTGCAGTTATGTGCTACCTCACATTACATACACAAGACAATAACAAGAAGCTTGGAATTTTACCTAAGCTGAAGGAAAATCTTAACATAAAATTGCAAAATTTTAAACTTGAAATGAGATTAGGAGTGCAGCAAATCTGCAAAGATCATTCAGATAAGAACTCAGTTGCTGAAGCTAAAGCATGTTAAAAAAAGTATTTTCATATCTGGACTGTTAAGTGTGTACATTGTCACAAAAAGAGTGGTTAGGATCAGATTTTATTCAAAAACCTCAGACACAGCAGACAAAAAAAAAAAGGCGTAGTATCAAACAAGAAATACATAATGGCTCCAAAAAGGCCATTGGTAGTATTCGGAGTAGATGTATCAGTTACAATTAGGTAAGGGAGCACAGGGTTTGGGAGCTTTAAATAGAATTCATAGCCTTAAACGTTTTGGAGAATGTATTAATTTTGCTGTAGATGTACATTTTGCATTTATGGAGAAATACTGCTTCCCAGCTGAGAGAAGATACATGTTACAGCTTAATGCCCAAAGGAGATGCTTTGAATTAAAAAAAAAATGGTCTCGATATGTTAACTTCCTCAAAAATTAAAGAAAAAATAAGATTTCACTCGAGAGCTATTATGTATTAAACTGGATCCTAATTCAAATTAAGGTGAAAGGTAAATCCATACTTAGAGCAAAAATGGTTAACTATGTCATCAAGTGTCTTCTGAATGAAACACTAGGGCTACATCTTCTCTGCTACTTAATCGTAGCAAATTCATTACATATGTGTAAAAGCATAAAAGAAATGGTAAAACTAGTATGAAGAGAGAATGAAGACTGTCCAGATATGGAAACCCTGGAGAAATGAGAAGAATGGTTATAAGAACAATGTGTCATCAGGGTCAAAACACATCACCATTGAGCTTCTCAGAAAACCTAGGTCAGTAAAACAGAGGATCATCTATACCCACACTAAAACAAAGACTTAAGATGAAGAAATGACGGGAAAAAGATGGAGAAGAGAGGTTTGGTATCCTGAGAGATCTAGATAAGAAAAAAAAAGTCAGTGTTAAATCCTAATAATCAGAGGTGGGAAAAAATGGAGATGCAAGGCTATAATCACCATCAGCTCCAAAAAAAGAGAAAAAAAAAAAAGTCTCAGCCTAAAGCAAATCCTCTGGCCAATGAAAGAACCACCCAGCAGGCAAAAGGTGGTCTCACTAGCTGATGGTCTATGTCCAGTGTCTCACTGAATGAAATCTTGGACAGATATGTTTGCTTCAAACCTTTTGGAGCCTGAATGGTGGAAAAACCTCTTGGATAAGTTTTTTGAGTTTGTAGGTATATTTAAGAAAATACATTATTTTAAAAAAATTAGTCACTTTACTCTTCTAGAAGATCTCGCATTGAGAGTTACTACACTTTTGCTAGTTTCACAGCAGTTTCCATCACAAATAAATTAAATCTCACAGTGACAATAATTTATACTTGTCTTACTTACAACCTTTACCGAGGCGAAGAGCTCCTGAGTGGAGG
>NW_010168257.1:0-15094 GCF_000695765.1 Mesitornis unicolor | reverse complement strand
TGTGATTCTGTGATTCTGTGATTATTTTTAAGTTCTGATTAAATCATATAATGAAGAAGGAAGCCAAATATCATAAACTTGTCAGCTCATGGTAACTATTAGTTGTATGGGGAGCTATCTGTGAAGAAACAGGTTAAAGAATATTACATAATATTGCTATTTATTTTCCCCCAGTTGTACCATATTTTAGTTCAAAGTAAACAGTAACTAAGCAACCATTTTGGCACTAGTAAGCCACTCACCCACTTCTGTTTTTACTTGGTCCAACTTTTTGTTTTAACACCAAAATAATTATAATGATTCTTCAATGTGCTGACTACTTGTGCAAAATACTACAGTGCAACTAATAGGTCTTACTTGACAGGCCTTCACCAGTATCTGTAAAAAGTATTAAGGGTTCCTCTATTATAATGAGCTATCAAGATTGAAAAATTTCTTACTGACACGCATAGCTATGTCTTGAAAAGCATCAGAGGTTAATGCAGATAATTAGAAACCATCTGTAGTCAAGTTTTTAAAAATATTATATTGTTCCTGTTTAAAATTGGTTGATATTGATTAAGAATTATGAACTCAGGAGCCAGCAGGCAGTAATTAGACACTAACCTAGTGATAAGTTATCAAACCTGAAAACCAAAACCCATAAAACCTTCTACTTTAACTGTCGTGCTTGTGCTTGGCATTAGGATGGGGATAAAAAATAAATAGATAGGACCAGTATTTCCCATATTATGTGGTACAGGAGTAGCAGTTTGCAGTATTATTCTGGTTAACTAATTGAATAGCCTGTGACCTAAAAGCCATCAGGCCTTTTGAAGTGGTACACACTCTACAGTGCTCAGTAGTTCAATCAAGATGGGAAACATCCTGATCTCTTGTTAGGGAATTGCTGAATCTGGCAGCACCATAGAGGCAAGTCTGCCACAGCTCCATATCCCCAGATCCAACCACAGGCAAGGCTGAGAATGTATTCCCAGTATGTATACAAATACGTATATAATACACATATACACATGGACAGCAACACAGAACAATACAGACAGAAACACTCAGCACTCAGATAAACAACAGTGACCTCATCCTGTTCCCCTCTCTGGCTGACCAGGATGAAGGTCCATTAGTGGGGCATATATACATATATACAATGTGGATCCATCCAGTAACTGGATTTTGAGATTCAGTCTATCCACAGTAGCTGGCCCTTGAATCCCCTGGTCTCCCCAGTTGCTGGCCCCTGGGCATAAAAGCCTCCAAGGCCCAAGTGCCAGTACAGACCTCCTCTCACATATACACACTGTGATTCCCCAGTAGCTGGCCCCTGGATCCTCCAGTCTCCCCAGTTGCCTCCCACAGAAACACACTCACACACACACACACACACACACAAATGAGTCTCTTATTCCACCCCCAGACCCACAGTCTCTTCGGCAGTTGGCTTGGACCCCTTGGGTCCCTCCAATAGCCAATTCCTCCATGTGCTTCACCCTTAGAGACACATGCATACCTGGCTTCCAAGCCACAACCTTCTCCAATATCAGTCCTTCCCACAGACTGCAGTTCTTTGAGAACTGCTCCAGCATGGGTCCTTTCCATGGGGTGCAGTCCTTCAGGAGCAGACTGCTTCAGCATGAATCCCCCATGAGGTCACGGGTCCTGGCAGAAAACCTGCTCCTGCGTGGGCTCCTCTCCATGGGGCTGCATTTCCTGCTAGGATCCTGCAGCTTCCTTCAGGGCACATTCACCTGCTCTAGCATGGAGTCCTACACGGGCTTCAGGGTGGGTTTCTGCTCCACCGTGGACCTCCATGGGGTACAGGGGGACAATCTGCATCACCATGGTCTTCACCACAGGCTGCATGGGAATTTCTACTCCTGTGCCTGGAGCACCTCCTTCCCCTCCTTCTTCTCTGACCTTGGTGTCTGCAGAGTTGTTTCTCTCACATTTTCTCATTCCTCTCTCCCAGCTGCTGTTGTGTAGCAGTTTTTTTTTTTTACCCTTTCTTAAATATATTATCAACATCGCTGATTGGCTCAGCTTTCTCCAGAGACGGGTCCATCTTGGAGCTGGCTGAAACTAGCTCTGTCTGACATGGGGGCAGCTTCTGGAGTCTTCTCACAGAAACCACCCCTGCATCCTCCCCCCGCTAGCAAAACCTTGCCATGTAAATCCAATACAATGTCAAATACACCTAAATATAAATTGTTACTGTTGGGGAGAGGACGTTAAAGTACAAATAGTAAACTGTGTTAAATTTATCTGGTAAGGAGAAAAACAAATCTGGTTATTTTTAGACTAAGTTTTTTAGTATGCTATTTTTTCTTTTATTTTACTTAATGGAATCTTTGAAACATACTAGATTGTTTTTACATTATAAATGCAGTGAAAGAAATAAGTTACATTGAGCTTTAAGCAAGCTTTTGAGAGAGAGAAGAATTTGGAGGCTTATTTAGGTGGTTTGGTGGGTTTTTTTGAAATTACACTGTCATGTAAACTATTTTTAATGCTTTATTACTGGGCACAGTAATAAAATGTTTAATCACAATTCAGAACTACTATATTTCACATGATAGTGATGATTTTGTTTAACAAGTAACAAAAGGTTTTGATCCTACTGTGTTTTCACTGCAAGTACACTTGCATGTGTGCTTTTTTAATCTTGTTGGGCAGGTGAAAACATGTAGAGTGGCTAGTTCTTAGCTACATCTATGCAAACTGACTATTTCTGCCCCTCTCCCCCACCTTTTGTAAGAGGATAAGAGTTTGAGTTAGGACTCTGAGAAGGTAGCTATAAATTTGGCTCCTTCTGTACCCAGCTACCAACTTCAACAAACCTTCTAGGAATCCAGTATCTACTTAATCCTCTGTTAAATTTGGTTGGAATTGGCCAAGACTTGGAAGTTAATAACTGAAGGGAGATGGATGAACAGGTGGCGAGATTCCATCTTATTCTCCTAGGAAATAAAAACACTTCCATTTGTTCTTTGCAGCTTTTATCTATGATCTATATAAATAAAAATTATTAGTTTCAGAAAATCATACTTTATTTCTTCCTATATAGTAGAGATTCTTGCTCACCAGTAGTAAATGGTGATGTAAGTTAATTCAACATTTACTAAGCACACTCTATGTTAATGGTTCTTTCAAGTTTATAATCGAAATAATAAGAGAAAAAATGCTGATCCTCTTATTTTTGAGAATAAATCATTCTGACATTTGAAAAAAATGCATCCTAAAACCTTTTCAGGAGATATCAAAACAAGTTGTAAAACTATAAGCCATAACAAAAAATATGTGAAACGAGAACGAATCCTCCAGTAATTTCAGCGTTAGTGACTTCTCAAGGCAGAGGTAGTGTCTGAGTAGTTAATAGTCCTCAGTAGATTTTTCTTCCAAGAATATATGTAGTTGCATTTGAACCCACAGGAACTTGGCTGTGGTAAGGAGTTTCATAGCTTAACTACACATTGTGAAAAATTACTTCATCTTGTTCTGAAACTGCTAGTTTCATTCCATAGCCCCTAGTCTTAGGGGAGAGAGAACAGTTTTCTTCTCCATTCAGGATTTTATATTTTTTCTTCATCTCTTGCCCTTAACATTTCCCTGACTCTGAAAATGTCTGTAGTTATAAAATATTTGTAGCCAAGCAATTTGTGTATTTTGTTTTTACTTTTAGTGATTTGTGCATTTATGGTACTAGGCTGTTCCTTTTCCTGAGGCTTACCGAAAGACAATTGAACTGAACGTCTGCTGTTTATACCAGTGATGGCTAATTTGTGACCCACTGACTGTATCTGACTCTCCAGAAGAATTAATCTAGCATTTCCTGGATCCCCAAGATCTTCACTGGAAAATGTTTTGAGACCTTATAAAGACTGTAGAGACTGGCCACCTAAAAGCCTTATCACACAATTGGAAGCATATGTTGTCTGGCCAAAATGGGTGTCCCTCATGACTAGGCATACACCACCACATAGTTGAAATGCATGCCTTCTAGTCATTTGGTAGGGGAATGGTTGGGATATTGTCATGGGCAAGACAGCATTGACTCAGAAAATTTAACTTTAAAAATATGTTAATTTGCAATAAATTAAATGTAATCATTAATTAATGTACTGAGAAACTAAGAAGACAAACAATTAAACAAACACTTAGGGAAAACCCATTTCTTCTCCCCCAGGCTCAATTTCAGTCCAGACATCTCTCTTTCCCCCTCCCTGGTCTCCACTGCCCTTATTTTTGATGTGCATTACACTTGGTCCCTTCAGTGAGGGAACAGGTGGTGCAGGATGTTTGGAATAGTGCACAGTGTTTTTCCTTTCGTTGCTCCTGGCTCTTTCTTCATGTCCTCTGCTCTGGCATGGGCTTATCTACAGGCTGCAGCCCCTTTTGGAGGTGTACCTGCTTTGGTATGGTTTATCCACTGGCTGTAGTCCCCTTGTTATAGGCACAAGAAAGTTCTGGCTGATTAAAGTAGGCATTTGTTTTAGCAGTAGAGCTAAAAGAACACTTTGACCTCTACAAAGTTAAGAAGGAACAGTAGGATATGTGTGTACAGGTGCTTGGAGCGGGATATGTGTATACAGGTTCTTAGAAAGGGTACAAGAAGAATGGGCCATAACTTTTCTTTTCTCTCTCTGTCAAAAATCATATAGGGGTAATTCAATGTCTTATGTGGGGTGATAGTGGGGAACCAATCAGGGTGAGGGGTAGAGTAAAAGGTGATCATCTTATGCATGCTCATATGATTTTGCTATTGTTAGAAAATGTATAAATAGGCTGTGAAAATGTGTGGGCGCCGGAACACACCTTTGAGGGACTACCCTCTGTGTTCCCCAGCGCTGCAAATAAAGAAGTGCCTGCTTATCTGCAACTGCATAGATAAGTTTTTCTCATTGTGATTGTGACCCCGTCAACACTCTCAGAGGCATACCACCTCCTCTGGCATGGAACACCTCCTTCTGAGATTGTTTACAGCTGTATCCCCAACAGTATCCCCTTCCTTGTGTGTCTTTCTGTTTTTCCTCATGTGTCCTCACATGTCTCCTCCTGTGTGTCCTGCCCCTAGCCGCTACCACCCTTTGTTAAATACGTTTGTGCAGAGGTGTCATGCGTTCCCCTGGTTGAAGTTTTGGTATGTGGTGGGTTGTTTTCATCAATTGCTGAGCTGGCTGTAACCAGCTGTGACTAGTACAGGACAGTTCATGGCCTATGCATGCACAGATCACCCCTGCAACCCCCTCCTACCAAAACCCTGCCATTTATGCTAAATATAGATATACTGCGTACCATCCTAACCATCCACTGGACTGACTACGTGACTAATGTCACCGTTCTTGAACAGGCAGGGGTCACCAGTATTGAGGCCATGCTGCTGAGGACCCAGCTGCGCTGGGCAGGGCACGTCTCCAGGATGGAGGATCACCGCCTCCCTAAGATCATGCTCTATGGTGAACTCGCCACCGGCTGCCGCAACAGAGGAGCCCCAAAGAGGAGATACAAGGACTCCCTGAAACAATACCTCAGTTTTGGCCATATTGACTACCATCAGTGGTCCACCCTGGCCTCCAATCGGGAGACATGGAGACACACCATTCATGATGCTGCTGTCTCCTTTGAGAACGCACGTAGAATCAGTCTCGAGGAGAAAAGACAACGCAGAAAGAACTGTGCCTTCCCAATACCGTCTAAGGAGACTTTCCGCTGTGCCCTTTGCAACCGGACTTGCCTATCCCGCATCGGCCTTTTTAGCCATCAGTGCGCTTGCAGCAAGCGTGGGTAGTGTCCTTCCCTTATCTTCGTTCGCGAAGTCTAGCCATGATGATGATGATGAGATATACTGCAAGTATTTCAAGGGAATCTTTGTCACCAAATGTTGCTGAAAGGTGAAGTATCGCTGAACTAAAAAGGGAAAATCAGACAATGTATCAAACTAAGCCTTTCAAAAATATAATCTTGTTATTGACTTAGCTGCATTGCACATATTTAATAACCTGAAGTATTAATGCATTTTGCTGAATGTTGCATATGCCTAGCACATAATATATATGACCCAAACAAAGCTTTTCACTTTACAAATGCATGTGTAAGATCTCAACTTTAACATTGCTTGGAGAATTAAATTAAAATAGCCTAGGATGCTTTGTTCCTTAACAAGAACATTAATGTAGTAATTTACTATCTCTAATTCATGTACTTTAGCTTTAAACAGTTAGACACATTCACAAAAGCAATACATACATACACACACTGGATCCCCCAGTAGCTGGGCTTAGACACTCGATCTACCCAGTAGCTGGCCCCTGGATCCCCCCAGTCTCACCAGTTGCCTTCCACAGAAACACATACACACTCATAAATGAGTGCCTTATTCCACCCCCAGACCCCATGGTCTCTTCAGCAGTTGGCTTAGACCCCCTGGTCCCTCTGATAGCCAGTTCCTCCAGGTGCCTCACCCTTAGAGACACATGCATACCTGGCTCCCACGCCACTTCACCTACTTGCTGGCTATTCTGATTTGATAGTCACTAGCAATCATGCACTGACTTACGTACCCTCACTCGCTCTCTCCAGTTGCTTGCACCACAGACACATGGCCTGTGATCCCTACTGCAGTTGGTGGCACTTAGATCTTTGTACATACACACACACAGAATTGAGAGCCCCTCACCCAGGAAATTAGTTAGAAATGGAATTTAATGACAAGACAAGACAGGCTGTGTTGGTCAGGCACAGGGCATGGCCAGACAAGCATACTGACCGGCCACCTGCTTACACACAATTGGTCTTTTTTAACCCCTTATCCCTCTATTTTCCCCACACTTGTTCCTCCCCAAGTCTCCTAGATCCCTTTTGTTCCCAACCTTTGTTTCCTCCCCTAAACATCCCATAAGTCTTGTGCAATCCCTAAAGGCTCTTCCCCTGCATCTCTAGAGTAATGGAATACATTATGATAGTTACCACCCTCAATCCAAAAGGTGCTTGGGGGAGCTGCCCATTGATTCACAATATGGTTGAGGTTGAAAGGGATCTCTGAAGGTCATCTTGTTCATTCCCCCCTGCTTAAACAGGGTCATTGAGAGCAGGTTGCCCAGGACCATGTCCAGATAGCTTTTGAATATCTCCAAGGAGGGAGACTCCACAGCCTCTCAGGGCAACCCGTTCCAGTGTTGGATCACCCTCACAGTAAAGAAGCATTTCCTGATGTTCAGATGGAAACTCCTGTGTTTCAGCTTGTGCCTCTTGTCCTGTCACTGGACACCACTGAAAAGAGCCTGGCTTCGTCTGCTTTGCGTCCTCCCTTCAGGTATTTATGTACATTGATAAGATCCCTTCTCTATTTTAAAAAGTCCCAGCTCTCTCAGTCTTTCTTCATATGAGAGATGCTACAGTCCCTTAATCATCTTCATGGCCCTTCGCTGGACTCTCTCTAGTACATACATGTCTCTCTTTGTTGTGGTTTAACTCTGATAGGCAGATAATCACCACACAGCCACTTGCTCGCTCCCTTGTGCCCATCCCAGTGGGGGAGAGAATCGGACGGGTAAAAGTGCAAAAACTCATAGGTTGAGATAAAGACAGTTTAATAAGAAACAACAAAAAAAAGCCAAAAAAAGAAAATTTTAAAAATCAAAGAAAAGCAAACCCAAGAAAAACAAGTGCTGAAAAAAAGCCCCAATTGCTCACCACCAGGTGACTGATGCACAGTCAGTTCACGAATAATGACAGCCCAGTTTTATATGCTGAGCATGCCACCATGTGGTATGAAATATAGCTTTGGTCAGATGGAGTCAGCTGTCCCAGCTGTGTCCCCTCCAAACATCTTGTGCACCCCCAGCCTACTTGCTGGTGGGGCAGCATGAGAAGCAGAAAAGGCCTTGATGTAAGCACTGGTCAGCAATAACTAAAACATCAGTGTGTTACAAACGTTTTCATCACAAATCCAAAACAAAGTCTGGGGAGGTCCCTGCTGACTCAGAGGTAGACAACATTATTCCAATTTACAAAAAGGGCATGAGGGAAGACACAGGAAACTACAGACCTGTTAGTCTAACCTCAGTACCTGGAAAAATTATGAAGATAATACTCGATGCTATTGAAAGGCTTTTAAAGGACAATGCAATCATCAAGCACAGTTAACATGGGTTCACAAAGGGAAAGTCCTAACTAATTTGATATCCTTCTACAATAAGGTCACCTGCCTAGTGGATGAGGGGAAGGTGGTAGATGTAGTTTTTCTGGATTTTAGTAAGGCTTTTGATACTGTCCCTCACAACATCCTTCTGGACAAGTTGTCCAATTGTGAGATGAGCAGGTACACGGTGCACTGGAGGAAGAACTGGATGAACAGCAGATCTCAAAGGTTTTTAGTGAATGGGGCTACATCTGGCTGGCGACCAGTGACTAGCAGTGTTCCTCAGGGCTCAATTCTAGGGCCAGTTCTGTTCAATATTTTTATCAATGGTTTGGATGCAGGAGCTGAATGGATCCTTAGCAAGCTTGCTGACAATACTAAACTGGGAGATGCTGTTGACACTCTTGAGTCTCCCATCCTTCTGCTTTACCCACCAGGTACAGACAGGTCCCTGAGCAAAAGTAATCCCGTGAATGAGTTTGCCTTTTCCTGAGGAAGGAGTAACCCAGACATTCCCAACCAGTTCCTTATGTGTACTACAGGGACCTTATCTCCTTTCACAGTACATAGAAGTTTCAATTGCGCAGGGCCAAGTCGATTGGCAGATCCTCTAGTGTCAACTAGCCAAGTGGCTTCTGCTAAATTTCTATCCCAGTGCTTGAATGTCCCAGCACCCATTGCTCTCAGTGTATTTTTTAACAGTCCATTGTATTGTTCAGTTTTCCTGGAGGCTGATGTATGATACATCCAGTCAATGCCATGCTCCTTGGCCCAGGTGTCTATGAGGTTGTTTTGGAAATGAGTACCATTGTCTGATTCAATTCTTTCAGGAGTGCCATGTGTTGCGAAAAATGAGGAAATAAATCTGGTCTTGTGAGGCCAGCACCGAATATGTGACAGATGCAAATCGGGAAACAAATAGTAATCGTTTATTTACAGCAACATTTACAGGTTCTTTTGGATTGCCGGTGATAAATTGAAAAGCTACAGGTACACTAAAGGTTGCATAACTAATATAATACCAACAACAACGCACTATAAAACACAAACACTAACAACAACAACTACTTGCCCGCTGTAAGCCCGGCCGCTTGGCAAATAAACAAGCCCGTCGAACAGAAATACAGTGAAGCAAAACCAAGAATACACTCAGGGAAGCACAGAAATGCACCTGAGGGGGAAAAAATAAAATACACTCAGGGAGTATGAACCTGAGGAGGAAATATATCACTCAGCATTAGCTGAGGTAAATAATCTTACCCACAAGGTGTCCGGAGTGGGGGGGATGGAGAGGGAGCGACTTCGTCAATCTGTCCAGTTGTCAGTATGGTTCCAAGTGGATCCTGTCCCCATTCTTGGTCCAAAATTGGGGTGATATTTATACTCAAATTTTTACATTACATCACCAGGGCATAGGTGCGGGTGGGGATGGGACTATAGACAATCTTACCACTTATGTTAATGTCACTAAGTCTGTTAATTCACACCTGCATGGGTAGAGGTAACGGCTCCTTTTGTTTGGGGTGGAAAGAAATGGGGACTGGGACCATGAGGCCTCCACCCTGTTTCACACTCCTCCAGGCGTCCAGATAACACCAGATATCGATTTCTAGTGATGGTTGCCACCTCGCCCAGTGCTGATTTTCACGATTCCAGGCATGCAGCTACATGGTATAGGTGACTTGGACTTTGCGATTAACTTTTGCTCTCTGTCTACACCATGTCACCACAAAACTTGCTTTTCAAGGCCCAAGATAGTATTTCAGGTGGAGGCATGGGTCACAGGGTATGTTTTTTGGTCTTGGAGGAGGTAATTCTTGAATATCATCAACCAACTTTCCTGGGCCCCTCTTCCCTCCAGGACCTTATCCCATAGGACTCTTCCAAGCAGATCCTTGAAGAGGCCAAAGTCTGTTTTTCTGAAGTCCAGGATCCTGAACTCCACCATTCACGGTCACCGCAGCCAAGGTTGCCTTTGACCTTCACATCCCCAACAAGCCCCTCCTTGTTTGTGAATATGAGGTCCATCAGAGCACCTCTCCTCATTGGCTCCTCTATCTGTTATTGATGCTCTCCAGGAGCAGCTTTAGACACTTGGCTTGCTTGATTGCGGCACGTTTCACATTCATGTATAACCTGTGAGATAGTGTCCATGGCTAAATCCACCCCTCGATCATGAGCTCATCTATATGTTGAATCTCTGCCTTGTCCTGAAGTGTCATGGGCCCAATGGGCTAAAAGTAATCCACCCTTGCCAGTTGCCAGTCCAGATCTTGAGACATTTTTATTTTGGCAGCTTATTCCACTTGCTGGTTTTTTCGATGTTCTTCAGTGGAATGACTCTTAGGTACGTGGGCATCCACATGATGTACTTTTACAACCAGATTCTAAAGTCAGGCAGCAATATCTTGCCACATTGCAGAAGCTCAGTTTTGCCTCTCCGCTGCCAGTTGTCTTTCTTCCATCATCATAAACATCTTCACAGGGTATTTGAAACCATCCATGAGTCAGTATAGAGAGAAAGTATTGGCCACTTTTCTCTCTCTCAGCAGTGTCCAAAGCCAGCTGGATGGCTCTGACCTCTGCAAATTGACTCGATTCACCTTTTCCCTCAGTGGCTTCTGCCACTCGTCTTGCAGGATTCCATGCAGCAGCTTTCCACCTTCGCTGTTTTCCGACAATGTGATAGGATCCATCAGTGAACAAGGCATATCGCTTCTCATTTTCTGACAACTGATTATACAGTGGGGCCTCTTCAGCACATGCCACCTCCTCCTCTGGTGACATTCCAAACTCTTTACTTTCTGGCCAATCTGTGATCACTTCCAAAATTCCTGGTTTTCCTATTCGAGCTTTCTGAGTGATCAGTTCAATCCACTTACTCCACGTAGCATCAATTGCATGATGTGTGGTGGGAGTCTTCCCTTTAAACATCCAACTCAAGACTGGCAATCGAGGTATCAGGAGGAGCTGCGTTTCACTGCCAATTACCTCTGAAGTAGCTCAGACTCCTTCATATGCTACTAGTATCTCTTTCTCAGTTGGAGTGTAGCGGGCTTCAGATCCTCTGTATTTTTTACTCCAAAATACTAGGAGTTGACCTCAGATTTACCCTTGTCCTTTCTGCCAAAGACTCCAAGTAGTACCATTTTCTCCGACTGCAGTGTAGAGCACATTTTTAACATTGGGTGCTGTCTGAACTGGTTCAAGGACCACTGCATGGACAATCTCCTGTTTAATTTGTTCAAAGGCTTGTCGTTGCTCAGGACCCCATTTGAAATCATTCTTCTTCTGAGTTACTCAATGGAGCAGGCTTACAGTCTGATGTAATTTGGAATGTGCATTTTCCAAAAACCTACAGTGCCTAAGAAGGCTTGTGTCTCCTTTCTATTACTTGGTGGAGACATTACTGTTATCTTGCTGATAATGTTCACTGGTGACGTCCACCTTGCCATTTCACTCCTAAAACCTGAATCTCTCATGCAGATCCCTTGACCATACTTTGTTTTATGTCAAAACCAGCTTCCAGAAGCATCTGGATTATTGCTTCCCTTTCTCATAAACTTCTTCTGCTGTGTTACCCCATATGATGATGTCGTCAATGTATTGCGAGTGATCTGGAGCAGTGCAGTCTGGATCACTCCATGGAAAATGGTGGAACTATGTTTCCACCCCTGGGGCAGTCGATTCCAGGTGTGCTGGACACCTCTCCAGGCAAACTGTGACCTGCACTCTGCTGCAAAGGAATAGAGAAAAATGCATTAGCAATGTCAACTGTGGCATCCCACTTAGCTGCCTTTGACTCCAAATCATAATGATGTGCTATCATGTCTGGCATGGCAGCACTAAGTGGTGGCATAACTTCATTCAGGCCACAATAGTTTACAATCTATCGCCACTCCCCATTATGCTTTTGCAATGGCCATATGTGACTATTAAAGGGTGAGTGAGCTTTGCTAATCACCCCATGACTCTCCAGTTGATGAATCAATTGAGGAATATGGGTCAAAAATTCTCCGTTGGTTTGATACTGCCAACGATGCACTGTTGTAGTAGCACTGGGCATCTTTTGTCCCTAGACCCTCAGCAGTCCAACAATAGAAGGGTTGTCTGAGAGACCAGGCAAAGTAGACAGCTGTTCAACCTCCTCAGTTGTGGTGTAACTTCATTCAGGGAACAAAAGTCTACAGTCAATCTCCATTCCCCAGTAGGCGTTTGCACTGGCCATATGGGACTGTTAAAGGATGAGCGAGTCTTGCTGACCACTCCTTGGCTCTCCAATTGATGGATCAGTGTATGGATGGGAATCAGAGAGTCTTGATGAATGTGATATTGCCATCAGTTCACTGTTGTGGTAGTGATGGACACCTTTTGGTCCTCAACTCTCAGCAGCCCCGCAGTGGAAGTATCATCTGATAGACCAGGCAGGGCAGACAGTTGTGCAATGTCCTCAGTCTTTACAGTTGCTATACCAAATAGGTTGCTATACCAAATAGGCTTGAGAGGTTGGACTAGATGATCCTTGTGGTCCCTTCCAATCTGGTATTCTATGATTCAAATGCCCACTGGTACCCTTTTGGGTCTTTGAAATACCCTCTCCTGAGGTAATCTATGTCCAGAATGCACAGAGCATCTGGACCAGTCACAATAGGGTGCTTCTGTCATGCCTTCCCAGTTAGGCTTATTTCAGCCTCTAATACAGTCAGTTTTTGGGATTCCCCCAGTAATTCCAGAAATACAAATTGATTCTGTCCCTTTATATTTTGATGGTATTTTTGTGCATTGTGCATCAGTGTTCACTAGAGCTTTATACTCCTTTGGTTCTGACATGCCAGGCCTTCGAATCAATACAGTCCAATAAACACGGTTATCCCTCTCCTCCACCTGGCTGGAGGCAGGGCACCTCTAGTACTGAGCATAAACGTACCTACTATCAAGAAATGAGTCATTATTTTAACCACTCCTAAAACCAGAAGTAAAATCAGTTCTTTCACCCTGTCGGGGGAACTGTTCATTAGAGGCTGGAGCAACCATTTTCCTGGAACGGCCTCCACTTGTGGTTTGTTTTCCTTTCAGTTCATGTACCCATGCCTCTAGGGTTGAGGTGGGTTTTTCATCCCACTTCTTCATGTCTTCTCCCTGGTCACACAAGAAAAACCATAGGGTGCCTCATAGGGTGTAGCATCTCCCCCGAACAGGTTTTCCAGGAGAGCATTTCTTCTTGATGGATGAGATATGGGTCCAAACTGGTGGGGAGAAAAAGTCTATTCTCATCAAGTTGCTGGACCAGTTTCTCCACAACTGAAACACAGGCTGGTACAGAGGGAGACTATAATTGTAATCTCGGAAGCGATCAATCACCTCATCTACCTTTGGCAACCCTCCATCTTTCCAGATGATTACTGCCAATGAGTTGGCGTACAATGTTGGTGCACCCTGTACAACCTTTCACCACATAGGCAGTTTGCACTCAATTCTGTCTGGTTTCTAGGGGAGGCATATCAGGATCTATCTCTTCCTGCAGCTGCATTATTTTAAATTTATCTGCCAATTCCCCAAAAGTGAGGTCTTTCTGCTCCCTAGTGATGTGTCCATATATCTCGTTCTTCCATTCTTCTGGTGGCCCTGCTTTAGCATTGTCATCCCCCACACTAGTGGAGCTGTATGTATCTTCCTACAGCTTCCTGTTAGAAGCTTCTTTCTTGTCTTCATACCTTGCTGCAGGAACAGTTGTTTCCTTATCTTCATCTCTTACTGCTGGAGCAGGATAAGGAACTGGAGCTGTATCAGGTTCAGGAGCAGGTTCAGGAGACGTGTCAGGATCAGGAGCAGGAGCTTTCTTTTGTGCTTTCTGCACAGGGGTGACTGATACCAGCACTGATTGTTTTTCTTATGTAGCTGCGTCACTTATCAATGGGGTCTGAATAACCGTAATACTTGGCTCTTGGGTCTGTTTAGCTGGAGATTTCATTGCATTGGCTGAGGCAGTTGTGGTACCTTTCGCTCGGGTCTGGGTAGCCAAAGTTCTTGTTGCATGGGCTGAGGCAACTGTGTCGCTTGTTGTGGTGGTCGAGGCAAGTGTCCTAATTGGCCAGAAGAATCTCAGTCTATACAGGTATCTCCCTCCAAGCAAGGCCATAAAACGGAAGACATTAAAAAGGCCTGAGAACACAAGCACTGTCATTGATACATCCCAAAGATATTCAAAATTTTCAAAATTCTCCAACACTGCTGTAATTAGTCTGTTGGAAAGAATATACGATATCTTTCCAATATGCTGAGCTCCACTTGAAAGAAAATTAAAAGCATAATTATCAATGGTATTCAGCAGGGAGTGGTCGTAGTACATAGACCATCACGTGTTGGTCGTGAAAAATTAAGTGTAGTTAGTAACAATCCCCAGAAGGTGGCGCCCGAGGTATAAAAATACTGAGAAGACTGCGCCCAGAGATGACAGAGTTATTAGTGTAAACATCGCATACCACAGAGCCACGGGAATGATAAAGAACAATACAACCGGGAGCGGCAGACAAAATGTTACATAATACAACTGTGGGAACCAGCTCAGCAGTTCTGAGAGAAAAAAAAGTCAACATTATGCTCAACTATTAAGCCAGCACAATATACAGTCTAGTCAGAATCACCATTTATCTCGACTTTTAGTGCCACTCAGATTACAAGCCTGCAGTTCTCCCAAATAAACTATTTTAATTGGATGGCAAATAAATGAGTTTCAGCCCCATGTTGTGCATCAAAAAAAAGGACTGTCGTGGTTTATCCCAGCAAACATCTAAACACACGCAGTTTGCTCGCACAAGTCCATTCCAATCCCCAGTAGGATGGGAGAGAGAATAGTGAGAATAAAAGTAAAAGAACTCGTCAGTTGAGATAGAGTACTATTTAATAACTAAAACATCCAAAACTTAAATAACAATAATGCAAATTAACTGTAACAAGAATAGG
>NW_010168256.1:0-6086 GCF_000695765.1 Mesitornis unicolor | reverse complement strand
AAAACACAACCAAAAACCCCTCACAGAAAAATCCAATACAGTAATAGTCTGATTTTCTTCCTAATGTGGCAATAGCTAAACCCAAATTTCCTGAATCTTATAAAAAATAAATTAGAAAGTTGCTGTGGGCTTGAGTAATACTATTTTTAAATGTAATCTAGTGTTATAAATTAAATAATCCCAAAATTAACCAAAACTCCTCTCAGAAATAGCCAGGCATATAACACCTGGTCACAGCCATCATCAGAGACAAAATACTGTCAAGTTCCAGTATGATCTAGTACCAATAACTGCCACTGCTCTCTGGTCCTGAGCAACGCACTTGTGGATACATAACACCAGCACACAAATCCATAGGCTGCATCCATGGTCATGTGGCTCTGTTCCCCACAGCCAGTGAATTCTGTATGTTATAGAGCTCCTCTGCCATTAACCTGGTGGCTCTTTGCAACAACAATACAAGAAGTGAGGAGTGATTTTCATTCTTAGAAAACTTCCTCAAGTCTCATTCCTGTCTTCTATCAGAGCTCACTCTAGGTAGGCTGAACTTGCATTAAAACTTATCTGAGAAAAATTGGTGCTCTCAGTGATATTAATTCATTGTATTATCTCTTATTTTTATAAGCCCAGTGCTTATAACTTTCCTTTCATATAAAATGATGATATAGTAAATGTGGGTGCAGAAGGCTGGACACAGACAAGAAGAGTGAAAAGGAGTAAAGAAAATTCTGTTTGAAATACAACCCAGCAATGGGCATATTTAAGTCAAGCGCTGCATGAAGACTTGTCTAATTTTCCTTATAAGTGAGCTTAGGAAAATAAAGACATAAATAAATAAGAAGTTGTCACTTATATACTACAGTCACCAAAGTGAAGGCAAATTTTCAAGAGCAATATGAACATCTTTGTAAATACCCACAAAATATCCTGAAATTATTTTAGATAACAAATTTCCCTTGATTTAATGGATTTGGGATTAGGCCCTAAACAACAAATAGGAGTGGCTATTTCATAAAAAAACAGGAGCATGATAACCCATGTTTGACTGTGGAGAAAAATAATAAAGAACAATCAGCTCTGGCATTGCTGGTGTGTAGCATCCTACATCAATGCTCATGACAGTGCTGGTTCGTAATGGGTAACACAAGGAACCCACAGTGCAAGCTGTCTTGAATGACAAGACAGCATAATGCAGTACCCAGAAGTAAAGGGGACCTGTTGGGATATACGATGCATTTGTTCAAAGGAAAGCATTTAGTTTCCAATAAAAGTGCAAAAGGAACCATCTCAAATCAAATTCATTGAAAAGACTGAGGAAACAAATTGACTTTGCACCATGCTGTGACTATCTACTGACTTGAGCTTCACTGGAGCAAACTCACTTTATTAAAAAAATTGTTTTACAGTTAATAGAAATGTAATCAGAGTATCTTATCAGTATGAGTGTCCCATCAATGCTACTATACTTGAAGAAGCCAAGGAAAGATGCACTTATGAGGCTACAGATTAAAAACTAAAACTGTGAATTGTGTCTGAAAAACAAACAAAAATTCAGAGATCTAAGACAGTATGTTGTGACTAATATCACTCCACAGCTAAGCACCCACAAGACATCCCAGCTATTTCAAGCAGTCTTAGTGAATTTGATAATTCAATCCACAAGTTACAACAGCAATGTCTGTGTGATAGAAAGAAAGATATGCACTGTGATTCACAGAGATCTGTACTGTCTTCTAACAGAGACAAAGAGCCCAGACATACTTCAGAGAAAGGTGAAAGCCCTTTTTAACAAAGACTGTAGAGAAGTTTAGGGGAAGAAAGAGCTTTAGGAACAGAAGAAAATCTACCTAGTAAAATGATGGTGTTTTAATTTCCATTTATATGGGGAAACCTTTTCATAAATAAAAGGTGTACTACGTGTGAATGCTCTCTTGTGGCAGCAAGCTGTATTGGTGTCTTGCACGCAATAGTGAAGTGATTAATTTCTACTAATTTAAAATGTAAAATCTGAAATAAAGAATGATATGCCTGTAACCATATATCATGTGGCTACAACCATATACATTTAGACTGTCTGGGCTCCAGGAGATTCCAGTAGAAGTCTAGTGTCCCAGAATTCCCCTCATTATGATATGTTGAACAAGGGGTGGGAAATCCCTGCTCAACACACACAGCAAGAAACACTGCTACTAGGTATTTCTGGTCCTTCCTCATGCTGCCACCTTATCTGAGCTGGTTCTTTGCCAATCAATTTTCTTCCAACCCTGACACCAAGTCAAACATTAGGAAAGCAAATCATACAGCTGTATCGGTGACAGAAAATGAGACAGGGCAGTGTGTCTTCTGTGTATTCAGTGTCCTATAGCTCAACTCTGTCCTCTGTAACAGCTCATATGTCTGACTGCCAGGGAAATAAAATACGAATGTCCCAAGGGCTGCTAATGGCAAGCAGAAGCTGCTTTCCCATATCTCCTGTAGAAAAATTACTAGCCAAAAGTAAAATCATCTTCTTAACCTAAAGTCTGCAAACACAACAACAAAATATCATAGTTAAAATAAATCAACAATGGTTGATTGGCTTAAAATAATTGATATGAATAATCTATCATTATTCATCACCAAGCAAGAGTGAAATCAATACAGTTTCCAGGACACTCTCAGGCCAAAAATATGTTTGGAAGAAATTAACACATCTGGACAAGATGTCAAAATTTTGCTCTCATTGAGTATGTTCGGTAAACATGATGCTATTTAATAGCAAGATAATGTTGGTAACTGGTGACAGTATGGACATCTCTTGATC
The DNA here is from genome assembly GCF_000695765.1 of Mesitornis unicolor. NCBI lineage: Eukaryota > Metazoa > Chordata > Aves > Mesitornithiformes > Mesitornithidae > Mesitornis > Mesitornis unicolor. Next base: position 3,283 of record NW_010168256.1, on the reverse strand, counting down.
TGACAAAAATGATGCAGGAATCACTAATTCTCCAGTGAATGGTTTACACTAACATCTGTAGATCTTCTTGCATAGTCAGCATGATTAGCTTTTGATGAAAAGCTACACTTCTCCAATCTTTTAGCTGGTGGCTTACACAACCTATATACTGCCTCCTATAAACACTTCAACCTGAAACAATTTCAGGAAAAATATTATTCCCAAGGTAGTGGCTCAGTTTGCATTGCTTCTACCAAATGCTTTTCTAAAAGACCTCCCCTGAGCTTAAGGCAGTCTGCTTGCAACATTTCAATTGTTTTATTTCTTCTTTTTCTTTTCTTTGTTGTTGCTCTAAATTAAACTCTACTTAGAGTCTGCAGCATTTCATATTATAACAATGCCTGTCAGGAGTTCTTTACTGTCCATGATAAAATGTAAACTCTTTAATTAGCTTTTTTGTAATAAACGCTGGAAACTACTTTAGCATCTTAATCAGTATAGTTTCAAAGTTATTTTCCTTTTTACTTGCCTCTGCTGCTCTTCTTTGTTTGCTATGCTCTATTACTCTGTTGATAGCTATCATTTACAGTATATCCCATTATTAATGAGCAGTGTATTTGCCTTTGCTATTTTTAACTAAAACCAAATATTTTATTAAAGGTCTCCTAACATCACATCTCAAGCACTTTGACAGAAAACATTTGGAAGCACATTACTCTAAGGTGAGTTTGCTGGAAACAAGTTGCTCTAGTTAACCCAGCAGTCACAACTGGATGTCACAAAATACCTTAGATACTCCCAAAGTAAAGTCCCATTTACAAAGGGACTGCAAAGTGGGCAGCTGACTGCTGAATAGTACCATGGTTGTCTTACATACAATTTTAGTAAACTAGTCTATTTTTAGTATGTATGAGATTCGGAACACAATTACATCATTCTTCCATGCTAGCACTCAAAGCAGCAATACAGTGCTAAAAAAGTAGTTCCCAAGCAGCAAAAGTCAGATTATTAAAAGAGTTTGGACAAGATCACCTCCTAGTAATCAGTATCCAGGGTTTTTAATACTTCTGTATTTTTTCCATTTCCAGGCTTGAGAAGTAAGAAAGGGAAAGAATCTGATGCTGTCTTAAAAGCTGTGCTTTAGATATAGTTAGGCTGCCTCCAGCAATCAGCTGTTTAGCTGCTGACATCCGTGGGCTGCAGAAACCCATGGTGAGAGTCATCCACCTTGAGATGCTCCTTCACCAACCCACTGGGCAGACAGGAAGCTGCAGCTGTGGCTCAGAGACTGCGTTCTCAGTCCTTTTTCTGTGCTGTCTGAATGCTTGTGGAGCAGGTGAAAGCTGGGGTTGAGTAAAAACTTCTCTTTCCCGCCGTGGCTTACTGAGAAAGGTCAAAAAATTCTAATGACAAAGTAAGAAATAATAAACATAAAGTTATGTGTTTTGGTCTCTCCTCATTTTTGACTGACTGTTCCTCAAAACACCTGGGAAAATTATGCTGTTTCCAGGTTTTGTTTGTTGGGTTGTTGGGGTTTGTTTGTTTGTTTGGGGTTTTGTTTTGTTTTGTTTTATTTAATTATAGTGAGCAATAGTATTTGATGCCTTCTGAGGATTCTGATTTTAAAAGCCCAGTTGAGATCACATTCTCCATTATTCAGGCCTTCTGCAACTGGTAATTGAAGAATTATAGCTGAGAAAATATATTCTTTAGTGCTAGGTATGATACTAAGTTTGCATTTGAGAGCGGGAAATGATCCTCACCAAGTCCATCTCATATAGATTAGAATATCTCTAACTCCTGCAGAGCTGAACAGGAAGACTAAAGACTAGGAGATTATATGAAAGAGACTCCCTAGATCTGTGGCAGCACCACTATACCATTTAATCCCCCAAAAGATTTAATATTTAACCTCTGGGAATTGTACAGTCTTTTTGAAGATATTATTTTATTCATTTATACATAGAATATTGTTACAATAATAAAGACAGGTTCTTGTACTGAATATCAAAATCTCCCACCTGCTAAGCCTGAAGCATTTTCTTATTAAGGATTAACCATTAAACAAATGTAATTGTATGTGGTATAACAAATATCTTAGCATTATATCTACCCCACTGGGGGAAGAGGGGTGATGTGTGCGCTGCTGAGTGTTGCTTAGTTAATGGCTAGGTTAAAACATGACATCACTTAAAGATGATGTTCTACTCTGTGGAATTGTTTCAGCAGCTCTTTCAGAGCAATTGCACAAAATCTGACGTATAAACACAAAGCAACATAAATACAAAAAGTATATTGAGAACATTATTTCAAATAAAGAGTTAAAATTACCACAGCTACAAAAATGCTAAGGTTCACTTATGACTCTAGTCCTGCCATCTACTCTATGCACATTACTATACAGTTTTTAATTAGATGTTCACATCACAGTTATTTGTTTTTATAAAAAAACCCTACAAAACCTGGTGAAAACCCACAGTCTTCCAAACCTCCCATCAAATTCCTTCTTTTCAAATGAATGTATTTAGCGTAGGGCTACAAAGATGATTAAGGGAGTGGAGCATCTCCCTTCTGAGGAGTGGCTGAGGGAACTGAGTCTCTTTAGTTTGCAGAAGAGGAGACTGAGGGGAGACCTTATTCATGTTTATAAATATTTAAAGGGTGAGTGTCACGAGGATGGAGCCAGGCTCTTCTCGGTGACAAACAATGATAGGACAAGGGGTAATGGGCACAAGCTGGAACACAGGAGGTTCCACTTAAATTTGAGAAGAAACTTCTTCTCAGTGAGGGTGACAGAGCACTGGAACAGGCTGCCCAGAGAGGTTGTGGAGTCTCCTTCTCTGGAGACATTCAAAACCCGCCTGGACGCCTTCCTGTGCAACCTCATCTAGGTGTTCCTGCTCCGGCAGGGGGATTGGACTAGATGATCTTTTGAGGTCCCTTCCAATCCCTAATGTTCTGTGATTCTGTGATTCTGTAAAGGGATACATGCTGGACTAAATAAAACCTTACCAGAATTCCTCTAGCACAGGCAAAACAACATATTTTTCCCCTGTATTGTTCCTCAGATTGTTTTGACTGAAACTGTCCAAAATAATTCAATGTGAAGCCAATATTTATATGGATGCTTTCAGTCTGAAAAGATATAGTTAGCAAACTTAAAGATACCTAACATGTGGAAGAATTTTATCTCAGACTATATTAATAAACTGTGATAAAATTCTCCCTCTTCTTAATGAGGACTTGACTGTCAGAAACAAGTAATCAATTCAAAACTTATGTCGTGGTTTAGGCCCAGTGCATA
>NW_010168255.1:0-30566 GCF_000695765.1 Mesitornis unicolor | reverse complement strand
GAGGGATTAGAGAAAATTGTCTGTCTTCCAGGAAAGCAGCAGTCTGGAGATGGGCTGCCTCACACCCGTTTTTTAAAGAATTGTTTCTCTCTTCCTAATGCTGCTGTTCTTTGTTAAGAAGTAAAATAATAGTGGCTGATGGTCATGTTAGGTGTAGCAGCCACATCAGCAGTACCCAATACTACACCACCACTGTGCTGTCTCAGTCGGATGCCACATTTCCTCCTCTCCCCACCTCTGAGAAGATTTTTGTAGCTCACAGCTAAATGGTTCAAGCCTTTATGCTGGAAGCAGTCACATGAGAGCACTTCTACAACACGTATACAAGGGCTGAGGCATCTATTGTAATTTTAAAAAAAATCATTTTCTTGAACAGTGCATGCAATCTTTGAAGGTCTGGTGGTTTTGTTATTTGTATTTACATGGGATGGTGCTTTGCTAAAAATTGCAGGAAGTTTCCTCCCTTTTCTTCATCCAAAATGTTGTTGGCATTAGCACACACCACACACACCCCCCCCCTTGGTAATCCCATGTTCTTGCTGGTTTTCTTGTCTCAAATCCCTGTTCATTGATAAATACGAACAAAGTCTCTCATTTAAAATCATTTGCCAAGACTGAAAAGTGCTAAAAATGGCCCTGTGCTGATCCAGCCCGGACCACAAAGGTGCCGCTCCTGCTGTATTGAGATCAAAGCAGATACTTGGGTTTCACACAATATTGCTTGACCTGGCTTCGAGACACTGAAATCTTTAATCAAATATTTCAGAAGTAGAAATTCTAGCACAGTCTCACAGTTATTACATGCTTGAAACAAGTGTGCTTTTAAAGTATGAGCAGAACTAGCCAGGCATTTACAAGGATCCTAGACTGAGTTGGGATTTTCCCTGCAGACAAGCATTGTGATTAAAAAGGTTCTTTTTTGTTTCTTTTTTCTTCTTTGTTTGGCTTAGTTTCCTCCAGAAACGAGGTGTCTGCACTCTCACACTGTTCTCCTGTCTGTCTGCCTGCTCCTAACTTTTCAGTTCTGGGATGACTTCAGTGAGATTTGAACTGGTGAGCCAGTTTGATGGAAGGGAAGAGACCTCAACACTGTTAGCTCTGCCACTCCTGCAAGAATAGGAAGCAGCGAGAAACCACAGTAATATTTCAACTCAGTGCAGAACTGTAGGGTGAGTTCAGCTTTGTTAGACATGACAAAATCCACAAAGGAAAGGCTTCACTGGTTCTGTTGCTCACTGAACTACCTGTGTTTGTAGCAAGAGCACCTTCTCAGCTATTTAGAGTCATAGCGTTCGTAACTGGTGTGTGAGGCAACAAGCGTCATGGCTGTGGCTGTGTCTGTCTGGGTTGCAGCTTCTGGGCTCCAGAAGTTCCTGACGCGCACTGAGGATGTGGCATTTGCTTTCCAGCTTGGGACGAGGGGAGAGGGGAGTGAGCAGGCACCCCTTGAGCAGCTCTTGAGCTCCTCCCTACTCTGTACCCCAAAAAGTGGGAGGTGAGTGGCAATGTCATGTGCTAGAGCTTGTCCAGATGTAGTGCTGACAGGCTTCTCCTCCCCCTAACAGCAGAGGAACCAGTTTGGTTTCTGAATCATAAAGACCTGGGTGGAAGGAGAGACTTCTCAGTGCTGGTTATGTGACTGTGTCCGTGAGTATCACCTTTGAGGAGGTTCTGCCACCTCTCTTCGCAGGGCGTTCCCTCTTGCTCTTGTGTGATGCTGCTCAAGGTGTCAGGATTGGTAGCAGAGATAGAAGCAGTACACTTCATTGATTAAGCATTATATGGAGGTAGTATATCCACAGTGTCTTTTGCATTAATCAGCGTATTTAGCAATCTGGGGCATTTGTCTTAGTCAGGAAGGTGAGAGTTCTGTGAGGACTTCACATCTGCTCCCTTACAATGTCAGTGCGGGGAGCTGGCAGACAGCCTCAGCATGGGAGACCAGCTCCGTCTTCATTTGCTGTTTACTTATTACAGTAAAACAAATTAAAAACGTTCTTAACTCTACAATACAGAGGAGAGGTGGTTGGGGAAAGCAGTAGATTTGAGACCAACAGTGTTTTCCTATAAGGAAAAATATATTTTAAGCATCTTTCCAAGGAATGTAGTTTCTAAGGTTGAGATACAGATGTTTAAATAGTGTGTTGCTATAGAGCTGAGCAGTAAGCATTGCTGAGGGGTTTGGAAATTTTACCCTAAACTGTTGAAAGAGAGGAAACAGTTAGTAGAAAAGAAATGTGTATGAAGAATTCATGTATAAAATCGTTGCCTTGATTTTGATTAAATGGCCAAAATGTCATTTTGTGCCTAACATGACCACTTGCTTGCATGAGAGATCCCTTTCGGTCTACAGCCCTTTGCAATTAATTATCTAATAAGTATCTTTTTATAGGACATTACTGTGGAAAAAGTAAGCTGCTGTTAGTGAGGGATCCTCAGTTTCTCTCCAGTCTTGTAGTGAGTCCAGGGAAATCAACATTTGCACGTTTCCAAGGCCAGTCCAGAACGTGTCATCACTTCATCTTCTCTGTGAGGAAGTAGGAGAGGAGGCATTTCAGCCAGCAAAGCTGTGAGATTCTTGGTTCCTCTTTACAGCTTCCTGCTTTGGGTGTAGCATCCTTCATAGTGCAAAAAAAGGAGGCCAAAATCTGCTGTCTTCAACACCGTGGAGCTGTGTTGGTTTTACCTGGGTGTGTTTGAAAGGCAGGGCAGTGTGTAGCTCAGCACTAGAAATCCTCTTTCTGGGGCAAAAGGTCAACAGAAGATGGTATTATTGCACTCAAAGAACCCCAACAAAATAGAATTAGGCATAGAATTACTACTTAATGTTGTTCCTTTATGCTTAATATTCTGAATATTTATATAATAATTTCCTATAATATATTGTAATTTATATAATATTTACATAATAATTTTCAATATTTATTCTCTGAGGATTTCATCAGGTGACAATGCCAAGTTGAATTACACATCAGACTAGGCTGGCCTGTCTCCTACTGTTTTGACCTTTGTCTTTTTGCTTTTAATTCCTAGAAATTGCAGGGAAGCCTTTTCATGCCTAAAGGGCCAAACCTTTACACTGTGTACAACTAACTTTAGTCTTGAACCGTTGTGCTGTGTTCCTGAAGCACACCTCATCACATCAGTGTGGTGGAAGCCAAGCCCCAGGGTGGCTGTTTCCTCCCTGCTGGCATGAGGCTGCTTCTGGTTCACCAGGGATCTCCCACGGAGCTTTTCAGTTTTCAGCCTTGTTCCTTCCGACTGGATTTGGAGCAGAGCTGAGCTAACGTTTCTGAAGCATGCAAGCAATTCTCAAAGTGTGGTCATGTAATTCCTGCTTTTCTTTTGCTGTGTATCAGGCCCTCAGGAGTTCTTTTCACCCAGAAAAGATCTTTCCCTTTGAATAGCACTTGGGTTTTCTAGATTGGTTTTCAAGCTGCACAGCTCACATAGGAAGAAAGTCAACAGTGTTGTTCTGGTGCCTGGGATGCCATTGTCAAAGCTTTCTCTCCCCTGAATATTAAAGGCGTCTTCTGCCAAACTTAAAGAAGTAGAGGTAAAATAAAAATGCAGAGATCACATGGCAGTTATTGCAGCCATTTTATTGTCCACAAATACGAGCACCTCTGGGATGTGACAGGTTTTCCACTTCTTTTACAGTGGGTAGATACATGGGGGTATTGTAAAACAAGTGTTGTTAGGTCTTCAAGAAAGATTCACAGTGCAAAGAATCACTTACGTGTCTGAGGGCATAGCAAATGGCTGGTGAAGTGAGACCCTCTAAGGAAGTGCCCAGGGTGCTTTGGTTTGAGGGTCAGACCTGGACAGTGCCACTCAGCTTTTCTCAGACTCATGATGAAACAGCTTGCTCCCCACAAACCTACCCAGGAAGGGAATTCTCAGTGGAGATGTTTTCTGGGTCTCTGTGGGAAAGCCTTCAAGGCTCCAGGACCTGTGCACGTTGTTTTCCATGCTCTAGGAAGAGGAGGTGGCCAATGACTTCAGGCCGTGCTGCCTCCTTCAGGCCTTGCTGTGGCTCTCCCTGTGACAAAGAGCTGGGGCCATCGTGGAAACCTGCGGAGCAGGAGGAGCCTTCCATGGGAGGCACAGCCACTGCTCTCATTTCTCTCCTTATCCCATCCATCTCCACCAACAGGAGAAATTTAGGAAAGCTTGGTGTAGTATTCCACACTGAGAAGGTGTTTGACTCGCAGAGGTTTTGTGGTAATGTGTTGAGTGTGCTGGGTCGGGTCCGTTTTGACACAACGACTGGGATCTTGTCTGGTTTTCCAAAGGACCATTTTCCTGTGCCACCTGTCCTCTGCTTGTCCTGAGAGTGCTCGTGAGGACCTGCAGAAGTGGCCAGAAGACTTCTGCTAGCAGTGCCATTTCTGTCTATGGTATCCTACAGGAATTTAATTTATCTGGTTGGGACATCTGGGTTTTGTCTGCTCTAACCAATTTCTTTGACCGTCCACATCTGGTCTAAGCAACGTGCACTATATTTATGTGGCTACACAATTTCATCCTGGTTCTGAGATTTGCAGAAGTTTATTCATTTATGAGGGAAAAATGCTCAAAATTCTTTTGTTAGCATTTCTATGGAATGGTTTTTGTTTAAGTTACCTTGAGAGATACGCAGACACTGCGTGCCAAGAAGTGGCTTTTAACACGAGCCAGACTTGTTCTCTGGCAGCTTTATTTAATTACAGATCCATCCGAAAATTTGTTTTGTCCTCACTGGAGAATTCATTTTTGAAGAGAGCAGAAAAAGCTCTGGGAGGTTTAATGACTTTGTAAAGAGGTGTTCATTTCAACTGGGAGACTTGGCCTCGGGTGATCCCACAGAGAGCTCTGTTCTCAGAGCTGAGAATGTTTCACTCCATTTCTTTTGCAGATTCCAGCAGATGTCATTGGTGTTTGATACTGTGTCAGACTGCCCCGGTGACAAGCAGGTATTAATACGTCTTCCCCCCAAAACAAACTGTCTTCAGTGACAAGACTCTGCAGTGTTTTTCAGTCCCTCTGATACCCAGGTCTCTAGGTGATGGCACAGCGTGGCGGCTGACCTGTAACTCGTATGAATACAGTAATACAGCAGTGGCAGACAGCCAAACTTCATAAATCAGTGAGTGTATGTCCTCATAAATAGCATTTTGAAATACTACCACCTTCTGGCAGTTAGGGGAGAAAATATTTAGACTGTTTCTTGGTGAAAACCGTTGCAGTGTCTCACGTTATGAGAAGGCACACTTTCTGAAGGTAACTTTGAGTCTTACATTCCGTTTATTTTCTGCAGGAGCTTTGCTCTCAGAGACCTGTGGATATGAATTTCCAGTTTGATCCTGTCAGGGAAAATGTCGTGTGCTTTTCCTGCTTCATTTTCCATCGTAGTCATTTGTTTGAACAGGTGCCCTCGATCTTCACCAGAGTCAGTGGGAAGTCAGGTATCGCTTCCATGCCCACCTTTCCCATTTCCCCCTCCAGTGCTGGTATGGAATTTTTATAAATATAAGGTCAATCAAGCATTAACAGGATATCATCTTTCTAATTTTATTCACCTTTGAAGCTAATACTTTAGGAGTCTTTAGTTTTCGTGCTGAAATGCACTCCCAGTGTTTGTTTGACTACAGTGACTTAGCCAAGGACGTTGCATTTGCTTGCAGTGCAGCAGGAAATGGGGTGATGCTCTTCTCACGCAGACTCCATCCCACCCCCTGGCTTCCTGAAAGGTGCCTGCTCTTCTATAGGCCCTTGTAAGGGCTTCCAGATGGATATAAAGCTGTTGCTCTCTTCCTCCCACAAGGGCCTGTAGGGATCAGCTGTGTCCTCTGAGCAGTCATGATGGAGCTGCGCTGCTTTTCTCTGGGAGGCAGTGGAAGGGATTCTTTCCCCTCGGTCATTTATTTCAACACGTACAAAGGTGTTAGATTGCCAGCCCTCTGGAAAGGGGATGGTTTCTATGTCTCAGGTTTCTGATGCTGTGGCCAGAGAGAAGTCCACTTACCGGATGCACATAAATATGCCAAGCTGGCAGGAAAAGTTCTCATTTCATGGGAAAAAATGTTATGTCTGTTATGAGTTTTGGTCTTGAGGGTTTCTTTTGGGTTTTTTTGTTTGTTTGGTTTGGTTTTGTTTGGGAGGTTTTTCCCCCCAAAAACCCAAACATTTCTTGTGTAACAATACAGGCACTTGTTGCATTTATTTATTCTTGGGTTTTTTGTTTTCTAACCTGAACAACTTCATAGAAATGCGTGTTCATTTTTTTGACCAGGCATCTCTATAAGTGATTGATTTCCAAGCAACTTGTTTTAAATTCCTTATGCTAAGCAAGAAGGCAGTACAAAAATTTCGTATGTAGAAATACAGGGCTCTGCTCAGAAGACTTCGAAGTGGGATTAATGTCATCCGAATTTGTAAGAAGATGCTTGAAATGCAGAGGCAGCCATATAAAATGGTCATTGTAAAGCTGAAACTGGAATTCGGGTGTCCTGACTGGGATCTGCCCGCAGTGGCTGTCATTTCATGTTGTGCTATATTCGGATATTGCAGTGATTTAGGTGCTTTGGACATTGTGATCACCCGTTTATTTCATTTTACTTACTGGTGAATGTAAGAGCGTCCTCATCAGCTTGAAAACACTTCGGTATTTGCATTAACTTTCAATGTTGCTTAAGTATAAAGATGCTCGATGTTTTCTCAGAAGGGGTTTGAATAACGACTTGTCAATGTTGTGATTATGCTGACTATGAAAGGTGCAGCTTCCTATATAGGTAATTAACAACTAGAGAAAAAGATGTACTCGAGGAAACTAATTATCTTTATTCCTATCTGACAGTGATTGATTTATAGTTGAACAGATGCTACACAACATTAAACTGCAATAAATTCTATCTTGAGTTGAAAGGCCAAGTGAAGGAGATAGATAGAAAGTAAGTATAATAAAAGAGGAATTCAGTCTCTTGAATTCTGGTGGGTGTGACTTTGAGGGTCAGGTGGGAATAAGCTGAGAGTTGGCATGGGAAGGTAGCACCAAGTGTGGATCTTTGAACAAGCCCTAACAGCAGAATGGCTCCTTGCTGTGCACTGAGACTTTCTGAATTTTCCTCTGTGAATTTTGGATGATGTGGTGTGCAAGTGCTGCAGTCACATCCACAGGACCAAGGAAAGAATGACTTCCTTTAGCTCCCCGTGTCTTAGAACAATTCTGCCTTCATTTTCTAAGTCCAGAAGGAGAAGAAGAGTGAAATACAGTATTTCCTTACTTAAAAGTTCCTGCTTTTTCTTCCTTTCCTAGCGGAGGATATAACAGAGTAGGAAAAACCCCCCACACTGTTAGCAACTCTTTGATTTGGATTTGTATCCTCAGTATTTTCTTACACAGACCTATTGCTCCAGTGCACCGAATTGTTGACATTTTAGCCTATGACTGTAAACTTTGGGGAGGAGTATTCATGAGGTACCACCAGGTCTATCCATTTATAGACTGAGGGGAGGGCTAAGAGAGCAGACGGTGGGAAGGGGCATGTGTAGATCCCTTGTTCTCAATTGGGTATTGGTGATTTCAGTAGAATTTCATTTGGGAAAGGGAGAAGTAAAGGCAGTGGCAGTTCTCAGGCTGTGATCCGTTGCAGTTACCTGTGCCAAATCACCTGGGTTATTCAGTTTGGTTATATCAAGGTAATGGGAGTGTACGTTGAAATGCCTGGCTGAACTGGACCTGTAGGAACAGAGGCTTATCATGTGGATTAGAACAAGCAATTTAAATGAGACATCTGAGACTGCAATTAATGAAGTCTTAATTAGCAATCAGAGGAAGTTCTTTTGAACAGTTACTGGTATTTGCTAGTGGCTACTGGTGCAGATCTGGAAAGGCAGATGCTGCATGTGTTTCTGCTGCAGAACTGTCCCGAAGTGCCAGTCGGCGCAAGGGCAGCGTGGACAAGAAAGGAGACGGAGCAATTATTCTTCAGGAAAATGAGGTAGGATGAGAGAGGTCAACTAACTCAGTCCAGGGGGTAACCCTGAAAATGGCAAAAGCTGCTCTGGGTCATGGAGAGGACGTGCAGTCGAATTTAAAATGGCACTAAAATGCTACTTGCTGACTTCAGTGGGAATTTGGCTCAAACTGAAGCTCCCCAGTGGCCATTCTTCTCGCTTGCTTTTGTGGCATCTGGGAAAAGCGGACTACATACGTGCATAGGTGAGAACAAGAAACAAAAACACAGTTGGAGATGGCTCTCAGTTAACTGTGCTTGGATAAATGCATTATTACATGGAGTCATTTGATGGGCTGCTTCTGGGTAACTGCCTTAAATAGAACAAAGGTCCAAAATGTCATAAACCATCACTCTGTTATGTCAGCTGAACTACGAGGAGCAAGGTTGTAGCTCTGCCATGGAGGCAGGTGGAGGAGGGCTGTTACCCTCGGGGACTGGCAAAGAGAGAGAAAAGAGGAGCCAGGGCGTTCGTTGTCTGCAGCTCATGAAAGGGCTGGCTGCGAGATGGGGAAATACAACATGCCTTGAAACCAGTATATATATATTGAGTGTGAGTTATTGGTTTTTTAATGTCCAGTGGAGTTATGAGTTGTAGTTCCGAGGCTTGTATTTGAGAATAGGTTTTGGAGGTCCCTCATCAGGGATGAGAGGTCAGCAATGCAGTGGGTGGTTGTGGATTCTGTTCTCCCATGGGTATCTGGGCTTTTCTGTCCGTTATTACGAATCCGAGTGAGCTCATTTTGGTGAGTAGTGATTGTTTAGTTGCTAAGAGAGCATTTAATGCGCTGGGTATAATGCACTACAGGCAGAATACAAGTCCAAGATCCAGCGAATTTAATGATGTTGCTGTGGGGCATTTGGTGTGGTGGTTTCCTGCTAAACTTGCTGAGTTCAGCAAGACCAAGGGGGTGTGTTTGAGAGTCCAGTGGAATTACTTTTCAGTGGAAAGGCTCCTTTTAGAATAGCCTGAAATTGTTTAATGACGGTTGGATAGGTTATATAGCCTAAGGGCCGTCCTTTATTTGAGCTGTCTTTTATGTTAAAACTGATCTGTTAGCATTTTGTTGATTTTAAAACAGCCAGGAGATGTGGGAGCAAGTGGGAGTTCAGCATTGAGAGGAAAACTGAAATATAATTGTAAAAATTCTTGACAAAGACGTTCACCCATAACCCCCCTCCTCCTTTTTTAATAAAACCTTGTCTCTGCCCCTGGGACAGAGGGGAGGCTTATTCTCCTTTTGATAGATTGCTTTTTAGGGTTTGTCCATAAGTGAAATTGCATTATTGAGCCAGCGCACCAGTTGCTAGCAGTGCTCTACTTCATCACTGCCTGCAATTATCAGCAGATAGCATGAAAAGCAGCCGTTCACAGGAGCTCATAAAAGGGCCAAGAACAATGAGAAGGAAAGCTGAAGAAAATTAATAAATGAAGGCAAAAAATGCCATTTACTCTCAGTTCCTAGTGGAGTTTTTATCCACTGTTTCCTGCTAATAACACTGAATAACACAGAAAGAGCTGCCTCAACGGGAGCATCCCCTCCACGCAGACAGGGAGGCTGCCCCCCTGCACCACGGTTTCACCCACACTGTTTGGGTAAGAGTCTCTATGTTGGGATGAGTACAGCACAGCTGCTGTTGAAACTCGTGTTCTGGGGCAGGAAGGCAGCAGAACCACTGCTGATGGCTTCCATATGCAGGGGTTTGATGTACAGTTGGTGCCATTTCCCTTTTCAGACTTAAGGGAATGCTGTGCAATGAAAGGCAGGAATATTTAGGTGTATTAAATATGTCTAAAAGCAGCCACCGTGTAGTTAAAAATGTAAAATACAGAACAGTGTGCAGATGTGAAAGTAAGCTGTTAGGCTTGGTTTGGAAAGGTGCAATGTCTGCCCAGTTTCAGGTTTTATGATACCTTTCATTACTCTGCTCAAATCCGTGGCGAAAGCCTATTGCATTGTGCTGAGAATATACTTCTTACACAATACTTGTGGTAGTAATTCCTGCCAGCCGAGGATTTATAATCAGGCTTTGAGAAATGAATTCTTTAAAGTAAGAAGAATAAAAAAGATTTTCCATCGACTCTGTTCATAGTGCATGGGAGTGAAGCTGTGTGGTCTAATCCATAGGGCTGATGAACTAAAAGAGAGATAACCACAGATTAACTTTGATTTGTTACCATGTATTACATGTTTATCTCCCAGAAACACACGCTGGAGTTTCACAAGTTTAATTTCAGTTTGCTTGCACAGGCCATGTAATGGTCAGCGTTTTGCTGTGCTCCATTTAGAAAGTGGAGGCACATGCTAATGTGTTTTCTTTTTTTATCAAAAAACAAATGTTTTCAAACCAACACCAACTGATCTTCAACAGAAGAGATAAACGTCGTCTTTTACTGGTATAGATAGTGACTGATGCTCTGTAGCTGTGAGTGCCACAATGAGCTGTGGGAAGAGCAGTGGCACACACAGAGGGAAGCTGAGCCCTTCTGAAGATTGAAGGGAGCAGAGTGCTTGTGCAGGGGGCGGCAGGCAGGGCCAAAGGGGCACTGGGGGTGTCCCAGGCCAGCAGCGATGCTGCTCAGGGCCCACAGTGGCTCAGCAGCAGCTTCCTTCTTGCCAGGCAGAAAAGGACCTGGGGTGTTGGTGGCAGCAATGCCCATGAGCCAGGAATGTGCCCTTGAGTCAAAAAGGCCAACGCCATCCTGGGGTGGATGAGAAGGGGTGGTTGTAGGGCAGAGAGGTTCTGCTCCCCCTCTGCTCTGCCCTGCTCACACCACAGCTGCAATCTTGTGTCCAGTGCTGGGCCCTCAGCTCAAGGACAGGAGCTGCTTGAAAGAGTCCAGCAGGGCCACAAAGATGCTGGAGGGAGTGGAGCATCTCCTGCTGAGGAGCGGCTGAGGGAGCTGGGGCTCTTGAGCTTGGAGCAGAGGAGACTGAGGGGTGCCCTCGTTCCTGGGGATCCATTTGGGAAGGGCAGTGTCAGGAGGAAGGAGCCAGGCTCTGCTCTGGGATGGCCAATGCCAGGACAAGGGGCAATGGTCCCAAGCTGGAGCACAGGAGGTTCAAGCTGAAGATGAGGCCAAACTTTGTGAGGGTGAGGGTTATGGAGCATGGCCCAGGCTGCCCAGAGAGGTTGTGGAGTCTCCTTGTGTGGAGACACCCAAAGCCCTGGCCGTGTTCCTGTGTGACTGCTCTGGTGCTCCTGCTCTGGCAGGGGTTGCACTGGGGGAGCTTTCCAGGTCCCTTCCTACTCCCAACATTCTGTGATTCCTCTGCTCTTGACCTTTCAGCTTTCACCTGGCTCCTTGCTGGATTTTGTTTTCTCCAGGTGTGGCTGGCAGGCAGAAGAACATCACAGCACCGTGACACCACAGGGAGAGGTGTTCTCTTCTCTCCAGTATTGGGCTTGCTCTGACTGCAGATCTCTAGTGGTTCTTGTGCAAGCCAGTCTGAAATGTTTATGTGAGGGTTGTAAGCACTGAGCTGTTGTTTGATGTTGCAGTTCATACATGCAGTATTTAGATCTGCACACTTACCAGATTTCTTGGAACTTGTAGCTGTGAGGACATGTAACTGGTTTTGCAGTGTCTTACCTCCAGTGCTGATCACATCACCCAAAGAATGGCCGTGCTTAGGAATTCGAGATTGCCTTTTCCCGATCCATGCTGCAGTCGGTGTTTGGGAACAAAGAAACATTCGATCTGCAGTTGTTCCCCGCTAAAGAGCAGAGGCTCAGGTGTATTCATCCCAGATAAAGTACTAGAGAGGATGGTAAAATCAATCAGGTTTAGACAGATGCCCTCCTGAAATCAATGTCAGTCTTGCCTTTGATTGTTTTACAGTAGCAGAGTTAGGCTGAAATGAAATGATTTTGAAAAAATGCAAGAGGTGTGTTTAACAAGAAAAAGGAAAACAGCCGTTTCATAGTATATGTGGTCCTAAAAGAAGTTGTTTTGATTTGCAAGGGGTTGGAGGGTGGAAAAGCTGAATGGAAGGGAACCTGGTTACTGTGAAAACAGGACAGCATTTGGTTGCCAGAAATAGAGGTTTGTTTTACCATGTTTCTTCACTGGCCCACAAAATGTGTCACCATAAGCATAGTCTGCACAGCTTAGATGTGGAATTTGAATACACTTGTAGTTGTTAGAGAGTGGAGCCGGGATGTTACCCAGTGCACATCGGTGTCTGCCCATGGACTTCTGCAGCAGGCAGCAGCTGTGAGCTCCTGCAGTTGTGTCTGACCGGGTAAGGACACAGACAATTCAAGCACTGCTTGGAAAACCTGGCAATCAGAGCTCATGATGTGCCACTGTCGTAAAGTCAGTGCATGGGATGGCTAAAGCAAGTAAAGACTGGTTAGTCTGACGTTAATTGTCCTTATTAAGAGTTGCATAGGACCTAATTAATAAAGAACCAACAGGTGATAACCAGGCAACACTCATTACGGACAGGAGATCTTACCAGACCAGCTTGATGCCTGATGTTTGTTGGAATTCACAGAAAGTTTCATGAAAATACCTCTGTTAATGCAATTACACTCCTGTAAGACATTTGACATTGTGCCAGGTAACATTCTGAGCAAACCCATGTGTGATTATAAAATCAGCACTGCCCACATCCACTGGGTGAAGACTGCCTAAAAGATCCCAGAAAACTAATCAGAAATGAGGACTGCTCATCTGATGAGGCTGCTTAATTGATTCTCCTTCCATGGGGATCTGCGTTCAGCCCAGTGCCCGTCAGGCAGTACCTGTGTCTGGGAAGAAAATATAAAATCATTATCTTAGAAGATGACAGGGAAAATAGAGAAATGATAAAAACAAAACACTCCAGAAAACTAGGAGGATATTTGAAGACGGGTTTTATTTTGCAGATTGGCTGCCTGCCTTACACGCAGTAGAAAACTCTGGGAGAGCTTGTGACTGATAGAAATGTACAGACATTTTGACAAACATAAGCGCTGTCCTAACAAAACAGATTTGATAGATACTGGTTTATCTACCGAATGGGGAAATGGGCACTGTCTCCATTGTCTCTATCCAGGAGTCAGTTTTCGCTAGTGATTGCTGCACAGCTTTTATTTTACACATATCTACACTGGAAAAACAGAATTTGTCAGTTGAAGTGTGTTTCTAATCTCCAAAATTCCTGTACAAGAGCATATCTCTGACTGAGGAATTACTCAGCAGTGTACCACGTGAAGTCTGTTTGCTCTGTAGAAGCTGGTGATAAAAATGTCCATATGTTGCCTTGCAGCACAGCTCCAAGTTGGGGTTTGCTCTCTGTGCATCCCCTTGCCATTGGTTCCTGATGTTCCCGGTCACCCACACCTGTGCAAGCCCAGGGAAGGCAGCGCCTTTGGGCCTGTGTCACAGGGAGCCTTCATGGGCTCGCAGAACCTGCGATGGAGGAAGGAGAACAAACCACAGCCTGCTCTTGTGGTCCACACATTTACAGATCTGGCGTGTCAACTGCCTGCCCTTGTGCTGAGAGCCCTTGCTACAGAAACCAGGGAAGGACAGCAGACACAAACCCCTGAAAGGGCAGGTTGACAGCAGCACATTGCAGAGCTGTGCTTGAAGGCCCAGGAAAACGTCAGACCATGGACTTTGGACAAACACAGGTCTTTCGTGTATCAATACAAATGCAATTTGTATTGGTATACAACAAAATCTCATCTTGTGGAGTTTGCAAAGCATGGCGAGACACCAGCCAGACTGTCTTGGTGGTGGTTTAGGGCTGGGCTGGGCACTAAACCCTGGCCAGACGCTCTGTGTTAACCCCTCTCCTCCCCAGAAAGGAAGAGAAAAGAGAATAAGGGAGAGAGACTTTACGGGTTTACACTCCAAACCCTCAAACACTTATTTAAATGACAGCTGAAGAGAATAAGGGAGAGAGACTTTACAGGTTTACACTCCAAACCCTCAAATACTTATTTAAATGACAGCTATTGAAATACTCCAGTCTTCAACTTCCTGGTCCTGTCCCACTGTCATCAAGTCTAATTTCTCTTTGGCTTTAAGGGAAGCAGCGTTTGGTTTGATACAATCTCTGGTGCAAGGGCAGTTCTTAGTACATTTTTAAGATGCCTTTGCTGTGTGCATTAGTTTGGTTTTTAAGCAGCATCACTTTGAGGAGGTTTTTATTTGCATGTGATTTATAAGCCAAACTCAGTTACAGGCACAGATTTTCCTTATGAGAATACTATTTCTATTTCAAACAGGCTGCTTTGCTTGGAGAAACACTTCCCTGTCACGGGATGGATGGTCGTCGTTCTTGGAGTGCTCAGGGGTCAGTGTTACTCACAGCGTGGTAGAACTCACGTAACCAAACTGACTTTTCCTTATGAGTTTATAGATGAGGTATTGCTTTAGAATAAAAGAATGAATCTGGAATGAGGGATTAGAATTACTGGGCTCAAAAACTGTCCTTGGAAGCAGCCTGATTTGTTGTCTATGTGGCGATTGCCTGTGGTAGTCTCTGTTTTCAAAACGTTGGACACTCACGTGAAGTCTAGAGATGATGATGGCTGTTCCTGAGGCCATTCTCACGTTGGATTGTACACCTCAGGTCGTGTTCAGGGAAAAAGCAATATTCTGTGGAAAACTCATCACAAATTGTGTTTTGGTCCAAATGAAGGAGTCCATGAAGGCACTGAATCTAGACCCTGCTCTTTGCATGTAACATGTATTACGTGCATTAAGATGCAGCTGCATCTTGTGAGTGTCAGTAAGGTTAAGAAATACACTTTCATGAGCTGAGCACGAGGAAAAAGCCCTTGTGCTTGCATGCCCTGATTTTACTTTTCAGTCGGGTGCTACGTTGCATTGATGCATTCGGTGTTAAACACTCGTGCGGGGATGGGCAGGCAGTGACCGTCAGCATTGCTCATCCGCACCAAAAGTCCCCACCAGCCAAGTCAGTAAAGAAAACAAGTTGTTCTGTTCGTCATTTAGTGGTGTGGCACAAGGGGGAGCTCAAGGCTCAGATTGCTGCTGAATATTCATGGCCGTGTACAGAACACCCCCTCGCCAGCCTCTCTTTTAAAGTGTTCGGTGTCTTAACTATAAAATTATATTTCCTAGAATGTAATAGTTCAAACGCTGCTTTAACGGAGCCAAAGCTACTTGATTTTTTCCAGTGGAATCGGTGCAAACTGGCTTTTTCCTCTCTGCCGAGTGACCAGTAATTCACAAAGGGTTTTTTGTGAACCTCCTCAGCTGTACCGATGACGTGCAGTCGATCTCCACACCGAAAACAGTTTTATAACTTTTGTGAGTCTGCAGGAGGCGATGGCTCCACGAGCTGTAGTAGACAGATGAGCTTCAGCAGTAATAGTGTGCCACTTAGCTTTTAATGCAAGTCCTGGTACTAATCACTCTTCAGCAATAGATGCACTGTTATTATTTGAAATTATATTACGATGGGAGTGCAGTTCCTGCAAGGTTACTTGTTGTGATTGGCGTGTTAAATGAGCCCAGTGAAGTGACAGAAAATTACCACATCGGCTTTTAAGTCAGAAGTGGATATTCTTGAGCTGCTTTCCTACCAAAAATCAGGATTTAATAGGTATCTAATCACTACCAGTACTCGTCTGCCTCAGTCGTCTGCAGTTTGTTGCAGTGGCAGCAGTGTTTGCAGTGATGTCTCTGCTGTGACTGCAGGAATCACAAGCACCCAGGGGCGCAGAGCCAGCTCCCGTCCCTGTCCCTCGCAGGGTACCTTGTGCACTGTGCAAGTGCTATTGGTGCTCTGGCGTAAGAGCTAGCAGTGGCTTTCATTTGTATTTTGCCAAGCTTATGGATTTGTTTGGGATCAGCAATGATAGCTTGCTTGTTTTGTGAAGACATGCAGTAAATACACTCCTTTTATGTAAAAATACCATCGAGGTTAGGAGTTTGGTGGATAATTACAGCCGTAGGTGTAACTCCACTTGCAAGCTCTGGGTCTCTTTGCTGGCTGTGGGTCACTCCTGGAGGACACGCCAGCCTTTCGAACCCTTGGGATCTCTTCTGCTGGGTAAGAAACACCTTCTCTGTCTTGTTTTAGGGAAGGCCATTGTAAAACACACCAGCATGAACAGAGTGCAAATGACAGTAGATCTCTGGGAGGAAAGGTGGACACAGTGTAAACTGAAGTAGTCAGATGTCATGCTTGAGGCTACAAGCTGGCAACCACGGTTCAGAAAAGTATCTTTTGTTAGATACACAGTGGAAACTTTTTGTTTTCTCTCCGTTGAAGCGTCAGAAGTGGGGCAGTTGCCAGAGGCAGGAATTCAGGGCTAAATGTGCTGGTGAGCTGATCTTCTCTAGCAACTCCAGTGTACCTCCTGCAGTTGGTAAAAATCACAGATGAGACAGATTAGAGTCTGTGAAACTGCAAAATAATTTGAGCAACAGGTCTTGCTTCCTTGCAAAGTGCAGACTGGGTAGAGATTTGTTTAATTCTGTATGATTTGGATTTGACTATGCCACTGCATTTCCAATTTCCTTAAAATCTGAGGGTTAACTGAACAGATTTTAAGACATCTATAGAAGGAGCAATGAATTTACCTCCTATTTGTGAAAACAAAAACCAGGGGCAGTTTATGGCACACTGGGCTCTGATTATCATAAAATAACGAGGACACCAATAAAATGCTTTTCATTCATTTCCACTCCCACAAGCGTACAGCTGTGGCATTAATCACTGCCTCTCACTCAAGATGCAGCACTTGTGTCCCTGAGGTCCTGCACTGGGAGCCCAGGTTCCTGCTGGGGGGTTCACGGGGGGCTCTGCAGGGCTTTGTGGTCTCTGCGCTTCCTTGAGGAGCTCTGGGGGCAAAGCCTGTGTCTTCTCCATGCAGCATGGCCTGGTCCCTGCTGGAGCACTTGAAGGAGCACTTCAGTGCCCTGGGACATCTTGGAGATGTATTTACAGATCAGGCTGCAAAGCCCACACCTATTGTGCTGCCAGCCTACAGTCATTATTCTGACTGGTTTGAAGGCAGCAGAGAGCAGGTTTCCAGCGAGGCAAGTGGAGACAGGTTTTATGAATAAGAGGTACTTGCTCTGCATAAAACCAAAAAATACCTGCATGGAGCAGGTACAGAAACCTAGAGGTTGGTGTGGTCTCCAGGAGCTGCTGTCAGGCAGCTGTCATTGATGTTCAGCCTGTTGCTGTGTCTTACAACCACCGAGCATTCCGAGTTCGAGATGCTGTCCCTGCTGTGCCATCCATGTGTGTCGCAGCCACTGCTGTTTTCCCGCAGGGAGAACTGCTGCTGCTGACAGCTGCTGCTTCCCCTTCCTTCTCTTGCAGAGG
The DNA here is from genome assembly GCF_000695765.1 of Mesitornis unicolor. Lineage (NCBI taxonomy): Eukaryota > Metazoa > Chordata > Aves > Mesitornithiformes > Mesitornithidae > Mesitornis > Mesitornis unicolor. The sequence goes on along the minus strand of NW_010168255.1, from coordinate 13,264 downwards.
GTTTTCAGTAGTGACAAGCAGTTGCCCAACAGCCCCGTAAACCCGGGGGCCCCTGCAACAGAGCAAAGTGGAGCTGACACTGCACTGGGCTGGAGGATTCGCTCGCTGTGGCTGGTGTCAGCTGTGTCATTGCAGGCTTGGCACAGGCTCCAGCCGCTCTGCTCTGCCCGAGTTTACAGTTCAGTTGTAATGGTGTATGGGTTGTGCTGCTTTAGGTGGGACAGGCGGAATAAGCAGGACTTCCTATGTGGCTTTCAGTTGTTTTCAGGTTTTTTTCTCCTTTGATTGATTCATACAGTTTATAGAAGGGGAAGAGGAGATCAGGACTTTCTAAGACCACCATGGGCTAAGTAAAGCAATAAACAACCAGCACATGTAAAAATTCACACTGCCTCCACAGCAGGGCCATCCTTCAGCTGCCTCCATGCACCTCTTGTGCCCAGGGCTGGGCTGGCTCTCAGAGGGGTGTGCTGTGGTACCTGGGATAGCTTTTTTGGTTGGAGTATTCAACAGGACCTGGGCTGCTGCTGGTAGGAGGCAGCTGAGAGCCTGGCTGAGTGTGGCGTCCTCCCAGGCTGTTTTATGCTAAAGGTGGGAATGGTACCTCTAGAAATGTGGTGCAGACCTCTCTGCTTGGTTCCTCATTAACCTGCATTTATGACATTGTCTGCCAACCCCTGGGTATGGTATCTCCATCAATAGCTTTTCCTTGATTACAGCACTAATGGATTTACTGTATCATCTCTCTAACTGCTTACTAACACAGGCCCTGCTCCTGCAAACAGTGTGTCCTGCTTTAAATCCATGAGTAATCCCCACTGGTTTGTGCAGATCCAAGCAGAATTGTTCTCATGACCAAGGGCTGAGGTTTGCAGTCTGCAGGCCAGCCCACTAGTGTGGAACCCACCTCTCTGAAAAGTCGGGGACTTTTTGGAGGGGAAGGGCGGTCAGCTGGGAAACCAGTGTCTGGCAGTGAGGTGACATGGTTGCACAAAGGCAAAGACATGCAGCCTGCTCTGTTCACAGCTCTAGCTCAGCGAGTGGAGTTTCTTTGGTTGCATACTTCGTAGGTAGGGTAGATGTCCACATCCTGATGGCGTGAATGCTCTGCTGGGTCTCTCACAAGTGACTCTTAGTTCTGTTTCTACAGGCTTCAGATGAGTGCCATTAAGCCACAGGCTTTGATTGCCTAACAATTTTGGCCTGGGCTAAGTCAATCATCCACTAATTTCTCATAGTTTTATGTCTTACCTTTTCATGTGGACCGTGTATTGCTCTCTTCAAGATAAAAACTAATAAAACATTGATTAAATGTTTTTTTTCCCCAAGCAATTTGCTGTGTTTGCACCATTTGCCAGAGGGAGAGCTGTCATTAGAGTTTGAGAGATGCTTTTGAGAAATAGATTAGGGATCATTATTGCTCAGCATAACTGTCTACATGGAGGCTATTAATTTTTGATAATATTTACTCTCATGCTAAGGCACGATCCAAACAGGAGCTTGTAAGTGTATGTAAAACTACACAGACACACTGGAATAGCTTGTACACCTCGGGAATTAATGGATTTTTTTAGTTTAGACATTAAAACAAATGATCAGGAGAAATAGTTTACTTTTGGCCAAATTGATCTTTTTTTTTTTTAGTTCATTTTTGCTATGGCAAAAAGAGGCGAATAATCTAAAGTGCAAGCAATAAACTGCTCCTTCACTCCCTGTGCACCTGTTTTAGATTAGTTTTAATCTCATTTTAAAACCTTTTCTCATTAATTGTTCTTTAAATGCAATCTCAAAGTAGGGGATTGATGGGTTTAATAAACGTCTGCAGAAAATATTTTGCCACTGCTGATAGGAAACACTTGATTTCAAGTCAGTAAAACAAGAGAACTTGGTTTGTAGCTTTTCTACCCTGTTTCTTTGGTGAAAGATTTTCTGTGCGCTGGTAGGAAATGACAGCGCCTCGTCCTGCTCTTGCTCCTCTTGCCTTTTTCCAGCGTGGCTTTCAAAGCCGATGGATTCAGGCATAAAGTAATTTCTCTCTCCTCTGCAAATGACTGCAGAACAGATTTAGACATCATTTCTCGTTCAGTTTTTAAGACAGTCTTTTACTGGGGAAAGCCTTTCAATTACTGAACAAGCTTACCAGACTCTGCAGCTGCTGTCTAAACAGGGCCTGTTTGTGTTCACTGTCACAACAAGGGTAACGTTCTCAGAGCAGATCCATTCCTCAGATTTGGATCTTGACTGCGCAGTGGTCCTCGCTGTAAGTTTTCCAGCTGCCTTCAATTGTTTGCGTGCGATCCAAAGCTTCGTGCAGTCCATGAAGCAGCTTTGGAAGGGTTGAAGTCTGCCCCTATTTGATTGGCTCGATCTCATTAACTAAGAGCACAGTAGAGGGTGGGACAGGGAGACGGGACCGGGTCCCCCCATGGTGAGGCTGGAAGCTTTGCGTGGTGGGAGTGACTGATCGGGGCCTGCCATCTGCTGCTGCACAGCCGCGCTCACAAACACGCCCGGCTGCAGCTCCAGGGCTGCGCTCGGCAAGCAGCAGCAGCCTGCCCAGGGCCAGCCTGAGACAGAGCTCAGGGAAAGATGGATTTCCCTTTGCCTGTGCCGTGCTGCTGCAGACGTGATCAGGAGGGGTAAGGTTGGTTTTGACTTGTCACAGAAAAGAGGGGACTGGGTCTGCGCCTGTTTAGAGAACGACTCTGTCCTTCATTTGTGCTGCATCCGTAGCAGGGCACATGGCAGAGGTAGAGACAGGCTGCAAAAGCCCCTGGGTTTCTGCATGTCCTTTACCTTCACGGTATCCATCGTGAAGAGTCATCATACAAGTCTGTCTTGTGGCAGTGTCAGAGGTGACTGTCCCTGCTGTCATGTGCTGCTGCTCCATCAGCCTCTGCAGGAGCTGGGGGTGGGCAAGTGCCACCTTGCCAGAGTCAGGAGGTAGTGCTCAAACAGGACCCCTTCCCATCGGTCAGACCCGCTGGTGCCATGGCAGCTCCATCACCTCCTGCTCTGCCCCATCGCTTTAAGCCTATGCTGTAATTAAAGAAACTCAGTGCCCTGAAAGGGACGGAAATTCTTTTTCCCTGCTAAAAGGTGCCAACCCGCAGGCAGTCAGTCTGCCTGAAACTTCCCATTTGCTTGAAAGAGTCCAGCAGGGCCACAAAGTGAAGGAGGGAGTGGAGCATCTCCTGCTGAGGAGCGGCTGAGGGAGCTGGGGCTCTGGAGCTTGGAGCAGAGGAGACTGAGGGGTGCCCTCATTCCTGGGGATCCATTGGGAAAGGGCAGTGTCAGGAGGAAGGAGCCAGGCTCTGCTCTGGGATGGCCAATGCCAGGACAAGGGGCAATGGTCCCAAGCTGGAGCACAGGAGGGTCAAGCTGAAGAGGAGGCTAAACTTTGTGAGGGTGAGGGTTATGGAGCATGGCCCAGGCTGCCCAGAGAGGTTGTGGAGTCTCCTTGTCTGGAGACACCCAAAGCCCTGGCCGTGTTCGTGGGTGACTGCTCTGGTGCTCCTGCTGTGGCAGGGGGTGCACTGGGGGAGCTTTCCAGGTCCCTTCCCACTCCTGACATGCTGGGATGCTGTGATTCCCAAGCAAGAACACATTCTCCTGTGTTGCTTGCAGCTGCCTGCAAGAGAACGTTCACACGGACTGCTGAATAACCAGTAGCACTGCAGACGTTCAGATGTTGCAGAACTGGAGCCTGTGACCTCAGAATGACCAACTGCCCATCACCAGTGTCCTTGCCATCTCACTCAAAAGGAAAGTGAAGTATCCAGCAGTATTGGCTGTATAGACTTGCAAAGTATTTTCGCATACTGCAAACCAGCTCCAATATTTGTTTGTGTGCTGTTTATAGTGACTAATGGCTGTTCATTTGCCATCAGAGCCACAGTAGCATCAGCCCAACCCACTTTCAGGATACCTCAAAGATGAATGGTGCTACAGACAACCGAAGCCTATTCAGATCCTATTGTATATGTTGAAATGTCACGTGCTTTATTTGTTTTTAAAGTGTTACATCATTTATTCTCCCGTCTATTATTTGCTTTTTTCCTCCGTCCTTGCCGTTAATCATAAGGGTATTTTTAGCACATGGATAACAAGTGGTGCTTTGTAGCCGGTAGCTGTGCCACAACAAGCTGCCTGCTATTCTCTCATTCCTTTTGTCTTGTGTTCAAACTGACTTTGGTTCTCTGTGTTCTGTAATATTGTCTGCATCTTAAAGAAGGAAAAAAAGAGACTTCCTGTCTTGTCTTTTTTTTTCCCTCTGATTTTAGCAGGAAAACAGAGGCAGTCCTCTTGTCATTTTTTCCGTAGTATTTGTAGGCCTTTCCTTGTGACTGAGCGCAGGCGAGTGCACAGCGTCAGCCCCAGCACATGTGGCCAGCAAAAGCTCTCTGCAGCTCAGGAAAGGCTTGAACAAAAAGTACCCAGGTCAGGGCAGCTGCTGAGCTTGAGGAACGAGCTCCCTGTCTGCTTGGCCCATGGTAACCACTTGAAACTACCAGCTGCTTCCTTAGCACTTGGTAACACTCAAGCCCTGCAGTACTTTGTGTTGCACCTTACATCCACAGAAAAAGTGACGTGCTGCTTGACGGGTGCTGAGCTCCTCGCCTGACTGTGGGAAGTGCTTAGGCTGTGCAGGGTTGGGCTCAGGCAGCTCCTCCAGTGGGACAGTGAGGGTTTGTCTTGCCTTAGCCATGCCAGCCTTGCTCGTGGGTATGTCCTGGCCACCTTCAGGTGTCTCCTTGGCCTTGTGCTGGGAATGCAGTGATGGAGACTGCGTCTTGCTCCTTCCAAGGTGCCGAGAGGGCCGAGAAGAAAGTCTGAGAGAGCCTTTGCACCTGCAGGCAGGTATTTATTCAGCAATGTCATTGGTGACAGACTGATCAGATCAGCGTGCCTTTTATTCAGGAGCGGGGAGGAGACACCTATTTATTTCTGTTGATATAAACCAGGGAGGATGAAGAAGGATGCAGTGGGTGGCTGATGGTGGGAGATCAAGCATATATTCATGTCTTAAAATCTTTCAAAACATTAGACAGCATGGAGCAGCTACCACTGTCGTTTTAATGACGTGCCCATGATGACTGTAGCTGGCAAAACAAATGTTCCAGTGTTATACGAGCCTTTTTAATATGTAAAGTACTTCCTATAAAAATAAGCTTGCATATTTAAAAGACAAGAGGGTGGTAGAGGTCAGTTATAAAAATTATCTTCACTGCGTAGAAGAGACCTAAATGTTCTTGCTTATGAATGTCAGGCAAGCTTATCCTATGCATGGTTGGGGCAGAAGCCCCAGATGGAAACAAGCAAAGCTATGGGACTCTGAACAGGAGGAATACCCGTATTTCATGTTCTTGTAAACGGGAGGTGAGCACGTGGTGAAACATGTCTGCAGATGGGGTCGACTGCCTGAAAACAAGAGGTGTTAGCAGATTTCATTTTTCCAGTAAAGGCGTTTATCAGTCAGAACTACCTGTGACTCGTGCTGAGATTAAGTTTGATATCAGAACAGTCAGTTAAACCACCCGTTTGTGTCAGCGTTGAGAAAACTGATCATCGACCTGCACACTTGAACTTTGCTGTAAGGGTCTACCAGCAGCAATAACCAGGGGCTTACTTACAACATGGCTAATGTTTTTATACTTTCACAGGAACAGAAACAAAGTGTTCACTCTGGTACCTCTTTGTGATTACACGAACTGATGAGGGCTATAGGGTACAGCAGGTTCAGGTAGGATGCCCCCTCCCTGGAGGTGTTCAAGGCCAGGTTGGACGGGGCTTTGGGCAACCTGGGCTGGTGGAGGTGTCCCTGCCCATGGTGGGGTTGGACTGGATGAGCTTTAAGGTCCCTTCCAACCCAAACCATTCTGTGATTCTATGGTTCTATGATCAGCATTTGATTTCTTGCTCATTAGTGTCTTCCAAGTATGAGCCTAAGCCATATGGGCCTGAATGACCAATGGGAACTGGATGTCCTTTTAGGATCTCTGCTTAAAGCACCCTAACTTCATTCCTTAAACATGAATTGAGAATAGTAGCACGTTAGTACTGAACAGATGATTTGTGATGGTACTTACATTCAAAAATAAGTCAGGTCAACTTGGGCTTTATGCAGACGAGGGCTGCAGGAGAGTCCCTGCAATCACTGCAACATCAGGCACTTGTTTGCCTACATTTCAGCTGCTTTCTCTGTCACATCCAGCATAATGCCCTGTTAGGCTGATTTCTTTCTGTTACGTTAGTCAATCTGTTTATTTTTCTGATTTCAGGTCTCTGCACCTTCTAGCTAAAAAGTGAAAAACGCGTGTTTGTAGCTGTATTTTATATGTGATGGGAAGGTCGTTGGAGTTTGCCTGCTTTTAGTGAGTCTCATGATCTGGTTTGTGTTCATTTACTTGGCATTTTTATAGTGATTTTTTTTTTCTGTGCGCAAAGGTATTAAGGTTCTTGTGGGGGGTGTAAGGGAAGGGAATCTGTGCAACAGAAAGGAAAATCCTAGAGGAAATATGCAAGTTTGTCAGAAGTGGTTACTCTTCCCACTTACTATCATCCAACTTAGAAGTGAGTATCAAAAATAAGACCACGTTTCACACGACTGAACTGCATTTCTTCAGGACAGCAGCCTCTGTGACGCTTGACTTTTCAAGAAGAGGGCAGTTACAACAGGGCAAAAAGGACACCCTGCCCTCATTTTTCTTCCGAGGTTGTGTTCTGCGCAACGTTTTGTGGCATATGGATTTGTGTTCAAATGTTCTTTCTCCTACCAGTTTAGTCTTTGACGTTGTTAATCCTGCAGATAACTTGTGTTGAATTCGTGTTGCTGTTTGCGTCTGTGGCAACCAAGTATAAAATCATGAACTCGGGATTGTGACCTTACTGCAAAATCAAGTGGGAGAGAAGCTGAATAGTGGAAGGGAGAACCAGCTTGAACCAGACGCACGTTTTCAACAGTATTAGCAGAAGAACTGAACAGTAGTAGGTCAAGTAAATTGATTTTCGTATAAATACTCTCTTTCTCAAATTTGCGACGACAGGAAAATCTTTCTGCATTTGACCTCTCTTCTAGCACAGTTATTTCTGTGAGAAGTACCAGCCACTCGAGTAAGGAAAACAACGCTTTGTATTTAACGACAGAAACGTGAATTGAAGCCGCGTGGTTTCCCACACAGCTCTTGAGCTCTTCAACCTTGACCTGGGTAAACGCTTCTGTGGGACGAGTGCTGAGATGTTTTAGTCTCCAGCACTAGACCGTGCCTGCTCTCTGCTAATATTAGCATTTTCTGCAGTGCTTTCAAGAGTGGTAAAAGCGATGATTTTTGCTAGATACTCAACTGCTGCACCAAGCAGTCAGTTAGATATAAGCTAGCAACAAATTAAAGCTGCTGCCTGCCTAAACCATTTCCAAATGGTGAAGCTGGCACTGAAAAAGTCCGTGTTGAGCACAGATCCCTGCAGTCGTGGTGTGGCAGAGGCTTTGGTGTCCCTGAGAGGAGTTTTAGCAATAAGCACGCCTGCAGGGGAATGGTCATTAAATGAAGCCTGATCCAGTCCCATAGCTATCAACCAGGGGCAGCAGAATATGCCAGGTGCATTGTGGCTGCTGGCGTTTTATTGCTAGGGGAACAATAAACGTGGGTTGTCCTGAGCTGTGCCAATCAGGCAATTACAAAGGGAAGGAGTTGGATGAAGTCTATAAATCTGCCGGTGAGCTGAGCAGGTAGCTCATAGCTCTGCAATAAAATACTGCTTCCTCTATGAGGAATAAAACTTTGGTGCTTTGGAGTGATGAATTCAGCTGTCTTGCTGGTGGAAAAGATTAAGCAAAAGAGGAGTTTAAGAACTCTGAGTCAGGAGATTTGGAAGTCTTAGTGTCTGATCTCTTTCTCTACAGCATTAGGGCCTCCTATTTACTTTTTACTTATATAAAATTTAGCATCACCCTCTTACTGATAAAGTTATTAACCTGGAAATAGGAATAGATTGGAGCTGTGTACTTTGCACTCCTGCAGGCCAGAAGGGGTCAATAACTCTTCCATCTGTAGCTAAAGGACCAAACACCTGCTATGAGATACTAAGAGCTGAGCAGAACTGGAGGCACTGGAGCAGATAAGAATTGCCTTGAACAGCTCTGCACAAATATATTGGGAAAACTGTATAAGGGAACAGAATCGAATGTGTGTGCACTAGTGCATGTTTAGAATACATAAAGGTCAGAGACATCCCTAAGGAGCCCAAATAGGGAAGTGACAGGGGTTCAGAAGGTGCAAATCTCAGCTGCATGATACTGGAGTCTGGAGAGAGAGTCAGCCTGGACCACCCAAGCGCCTCCTTTGCACGAGATGGGAAGCGATGCTGTATCTGATCCGCTCCTTTTGTCCAGTGAGATCCAGCTCAGTGCTTCTTTCCATTACAGAGCACCAGCTTTGGCAGGATGTGCTTGCAATACATGTAGGTGTTGAGGGAGGAGTGAAGGTGGGCAGTGAGTCACCTGAGAGAGCAGCCTGAGGAGGTGCTCCAGACCTGCATGGGAGAGGAGAATGGGGCTTAGAATGGAGTAAGCAAAGCTGGGCTCATATTGGCACAACCAGCAGGGGAGATGACACGGAGATAAGCGTGGGGATTGTGGAAAGCATTAAAAAAGGAGATGAGACACTTGAAACAGCTGCAGGAGCAGGGCGAGGCAATAGCAGCCGTGCTGCAGTGGGGCTCAGCGGTCATCATGGTTGTGGCAGTCACAGACACACGGAGGCTGCACCCAGGGCTGTGTTGGTAGGAGCTGTGGGCTGCAGTGGGGATGGGGTGGGAGAGCCAGAGGGCTTAGACCAGGTCTGTGTGAGGGCAGAGTTCAGTCCCTGAGCTGAGCTCATGCAGAGCTGCAGTTTATGTATTCATTACTGTCAGCTGCTCGTTAATCTCCCGTGTGTATCTAAGTGTACTTGGAGAAAATGACGTCTGAGGAGAGCTGGAATTTTGACCTCTTCACATTAATGTATTTTTGTTATGTTTTGCTTTGCTTTTTAATGAGCTACAGGCAAGGTCTTCTCCCTGTGACAGCCGTCTGATACTGTGCAAATTAGGACATTTCCCGTTTTGCTTCATAAAAATTTGTGTGCTGGGATCACAGAAGATCCTTTTGTATAGGTGGTCATCTGTCCAACCTAATTTTTAAGCATCAGCAACCAGGGTTTCCAGAAAGGGAACTGGATCCTCGCCACCTTGACCTGCCAAAAGTCCTGTCAACCAAATACTGTGAGCCTTGCTTGATACTCATTCTCTCACCGCTGCTGTGAAGTTGATTGCTGGTTTGCTTTGAGTTTTCCTTCTATGAGTTGAAGTCCTCTCCTCTCTTCAGACTGTATTTTCTGCTGAGTCGGCCCTGTTTCCCACTAGTGTCTTCCATCAGGTTAAAGGAATGAGGCAGTCGTGCGTTCCCATTTGTTTTCCACAGCCCCAGAACAGTCTGCCAGTCCCCCAGAGATGCAGGATCAGATTCTTCACCAGGGTTTGGCTGGGCTCTGCTTTCCTGTTTGTGCCTCAAGAACGCTCTCCCCCAGTGTGGGAGTCACTGACAAAAAGGTGTTCCAGATTAGCTTTACTTTGTCCCCTAGGAACGGCCACAGTTGTTACTTTGATCAGTACATATTGTTGGGTTATTCTGCTATTTTCTGTTCTGGTTCTCAGATTCATTTCATGGGGAATGGTCTTTATGCTGCCAGTTCCTTTTGTGTTGGTATCATTTTCATTGCTCATTATATTAAATTCAGTGGGTATAGAGATATCATTTGCATGTCCTGTAGAGTTCATTCCGCTTAAAACTGAAAAGCTTTTCTATCTGATGTTATTCCAGGCAAGTACTTTCCTTCCCTCAACGTTATAAAGACTGTCCAATTAACTTCTACAAATTTCTTCGGTGCTTTCAGTGTGCCTTGAGGGTAGTATTAACTTTTCATACACCTAGGAAAAGAATGTAGGCCTACAATTCACCTACGATCTAGAATACCTTTTGTCAACACTTGTCAAGCATTTTACAAGTGTCCTTCGAAGCCTGAGTTGGTGCATTTTCAGCACAAGTCTGGAAACATGAGGAACGCATCTTTTTTGATGGTAAGATCTCTTTCTTACGTGTACACTCCTTCACTGAGGTGATTTTCACTGTGGTTTTCAGTGTTTTCATGGGGTGGCATTTTCCAGTCACTCGAAGCCTTCTGGTAGCCTGGTTTTGTACCTGCAGCCTTAACATTGTCTTTGTGATCTGGACTTCAGGAGGTCTTTTTTAGCCCTGTAGAAGTGGAGAAAGGCTGTTATAAATGCTGTTTGACTTGGTGATTTTTTGGGAATTAGCCCATTAGCATACTGTATTTGTCTCCTCGTTTCCCATAGTTACTAATAAACAACATTATTTGCCAGACTTCCACTGAGTATTTCTGGAAGAGATGGTCTTCACATCGTGTCAGTTCTGCTCCACAAACTCTTCAGGGCAGCTCAGTCATTGTGTGCCAAACTTGAGCTTTCTTGTGCGCTGTTGGCAGTTACTTCATCGTTCCAAAATGAACTCTATATAGGCATTTTTAAACAGCTAAATCTTTCTCTTGGAGAATATTGCTCCAGTTGTGCTCAGCCGCTCATTCGGAGCACATGAACATGTTTTTATTCGTGCACAAAGGGTCTGATTTTCAAGTGGTGTATCCAGATTTCACCCTAGTATGACTCCACTGACTTGAGCAGAGTTGCTTCTGCTGTACACTACCATAAATTATGTGGGTTTTTTCCTTAAAAACAAACAAAACAAGGGCTTGCAAACATCTGGGGCTGTCAAGGGTTCCCAATGAGTGCCTGCGCACAGGGTCCTTTGCAGGATCTCACTCGGAGGAGGACACCTCTGGGAGCTTTGCAGTGGAGTTCAGCTGCTCTGGCTGCAGCTCTGCTGTGAGTGGAGCCCTTACAGGAACCTTTCCTATAAACGCTGCATCTGTCCACTTCAGTGAGTGGAGCTGATTGCAGAATGACCTGATGGATAAGGCCAGCTGAGTAAGTGTTACGGTCACTAAATGGTCCAAGATGTGCTTCTACAGAGACCTTACACACTGAATGTTCAAGCTGGGTACATGAAAAGAAGCTGAATAATACGACAGAAGCAACATCTGCAAACTTTAGCAGTTTTCTCCCTCATGGATTGATTATCCAACAGTAAATTTTCCATGATGTATTTCTTACATTTGTTCTTTTTCTTTTTTAAAACAATCTGTTTATTGTGGCAGCTTAGTGAAAGAGTGTTTATTTCCTAGAGAACAGGTCATGGATTAATCGTTCTTTTCTCTGAGACCTCTCAGCCAGGATGCTCTATGACTGTGATCCAGGTTTGCTAAGCTGCTACAGCAATGCTAAAAAGTACAATACGAGGCATTTCTCTGAGCAGTGCCATCACGGGAGTCGCTCAGAGATGGAGCAGAACCTGTGTGTGGGTCAGTTTGAACGACAAGGACCGGAAGGAGGCACAGGGACTCCCCCACCGCCGGTCTCCTCGTGTGGAGCAGCGCAGGGACAGCTGAGCCAAAGGAGCATCCTGCACTGGTTGGCTCTGCCTCCTGCAGAGTCGTGTTGAAGCATCAGCAGCACTTCAGGAAAAAGGCATTTGCTTTGCTTCCTTGAAGTTACTTATGGAACAACAAGCAACTGCGATAACCAGGCAAGAGATACACAATTGCCGTATAATCTGCTTGTTTCTTCCATTTTGCAAAGAAAGGCAGAAGGGATAATTACATCAGAGCTGGTCATCTTGAGGAATTATTTCAGATTCTGCGACCATGTAGTTGTTTGTCTCTGCTCTCACCGATTGATGAATGCTTCTGTGCTCCTCGAACTGGGAGAAAATCATTCCTTGCAGAGCCCTGCGGGTCAGTGTCACATGCGCCAAGGGCTGCATTTAAAAAATGGAAGGGAAATGTCTAAAAATTATTAATTTGGAGACACTGCAGGCTGCTGTGGATCAGCAGTGGATTCACATAATTGAATTTCAGGCAAACCATTCCAGCCCAAGGGTCAAATTATGAATAAATACAAGACAAAACACACCATCTGGTGAACCATGCCTAATGTAACTGAATTAATTGTTCAGTGGATCGCGAGGCCAGTTAAATAGCTTATCCATGTTTCTCCTTGCTTCTTACTAAAGGAGACATTCAAAGCTCTTCCCTGCCTTCTCCCCCTCTAACCCTTTAACCCCTGAGTCATTCAGTGGTGGTGGGTGGTGTCTGCTCTGACAGCGCGTTGAGTTTATTGCTGAAATAAACAGGCTACTTCAGAGGTTTGCCAGCGAACGAGAGCCTGTGGTCAGTGACTGACTTTCAAACATGTGAGCCTCGAAAGATGTGATTTTAATTCGTTGTAGTTACTCTTTGCATCGTGCTGTCTACTTCTGGGTGGTTTGACAGGCAACGTGTGTCTCTAGGATTGTTTCCTGTTTAAGGAGTTACACCCGAAGAGGGAAAAAGCAGAGCTGGATGTGAAGTGATCGTTAAGTCTACCTTTGTCTCATTGGTTTTATGATTTTATGGGTTATAAAATTAGTGCCTTACTTTCTCTAGACTTCTCTGGCTTTAGGAGGCTGCTGGGCAGCTGTTATTAGAAGGCTGAGAAAAACTGCTGGGTTTAGGTGGTCCAGTCTGCAGGTTTTTAGTGTGTTTGGAGGAGAGGGGTTGTTTTTCTTAGGGAATAGTTTATACATTTGTACAGAGAATAGGACAGTCACATTTTAGTAAGGCCAAATAAACGAACAGTTAAATGTGACTTTTAGAATCAGTGCAGTCTCAGCCACAAAGATTTTGAGCTTGTCAGTGTGCCTGAGAAAGGTGTTGCTGTTTTAGCCCCTGTTGTTCATAGAGGGATTATTCAACCAGTACCAAGAAAGATGATGAAAAAATGCATGGCAGGTTACAAAAACTTATTCTGGTTCAAAATTGTTGCCTTGATGATGCACAGTGTACAATTATATTTTTAAAATGTGGTGAACAAATTAAAAACATCTCAGCAAATAGATCTTTGATTTTGTAGCCGGTGCATTTTATTCTTATTTGATGTCTATGGCAACTCTCAAGGTAGCGTGACAGACTGTTTCATCCAAAGCCGTTTCTGTCCCATAGAGATGTGTGTGTCAGTTTAGTTTTGAACTGAATGAGGGGCTCAGATTTTACATCACTCACAATGGTGGCAGATGTCACAGCATCACAGCATCCCAGGATGCCAGGAGTTGGAA